>NW_023425515.1:177138446-177227229 GCF_014108245.1 Pipistrellus kuhlii | reverse complement strand
TCCTCATCATCATAAACTAGTTAAATGAGTTCTTTAAAAAAAATCTTTATTTTCAAGAGTATTATAGAAGTCTCCATTTTTTCCCCCTTTAGCCCCTCTACCCTGTTTTCACCCTGCCCCAGGCTTTTACCACCCTATTGTTTGTATCTTCAGGTGATGCATATATGCATATAAGTTTTTTAGTTACCTCTTCCCACCCCCTCTCCCTGCTTTCTGATGGGATTCATCTGTTTATTTCATGTTTCTATGCCTCTGGTTCTATCTTATTCATCCATTTATTTTGTTCATTAGATTTCTTGTTCATTAATTTTAATTTAATTTATTTATTTAACAATATTTTTATTGATTTTAGGATGGCAGGGAGAGAGAGAGAGAGAGAGAAACATCAATGATGAGAGAATCATTGATTGATTGCCTCCTGTATGTCCTTTTCTGGGGATTGAGCCCACAGCCTGGGCATGTGCCCTTGACCAGATCAAACTGGGACCCTTCAGTTTGTAGGCTGATACTCTATCCACTGAGCCAAACCAGACAGGGCAGTTTATTTTAATTTTTTGATTCAATTGTTGGTAAATATGTATGTATTGCCATTTTATTGTTCATATTTTTATCTCTTTTCTTCTTCTCCTTCTCCTCCTTTTCTTCTTCTTTTTTCTCCTCCTCCTTCTTCTTTTTCATAAAGAAGACCCTTCAACATTTCATGTAATACTGATTTGACGGTGATGATCTCATGTAGCTTTTTCTTGTCTGTGAAGCTCTTTATCTGACCTTCAATTCTAAATGATAGCTTTGCTGGGTAGAGTAATCTTGGTTGTAGGTCCTTGCTCTTCATCACTTTGAATATTATTTGACTCTCCCTTTTGGCCTGCAATGTTTCTGTTGAGAAATCAGCTCATAGTCATATGGGTGCTTTCTCATAAGTAAGTAACTGTTTTTCTCTTGCTGTTTTTAAGATTCTCTCTTTGGCCGAGACCGGTTTGGCTCAATGGATAGAGCATCGGCTTGGGGACTGAAGGGTCCCGGGTTCGATTCCGGTCAAGGGCATGTACCTTGGTTGCGGGCATATCCCCAGTAGGGGGTGTGCAAGAGGCAGCTGATTGATGTCTCTCTCTCATTGATGTTTCTCTCTCTCCCTTCCTCTCTGTACAAAATCAATAAAATATATATTTTTTAAAATTCTCTCTTTGTCTTTAACTTTTGGCATTTTAATTATGATGTGTCTTGGTGTGGGCATCTGCACTTCCTGGACTTATAAGTCTATTTCTTTCACCAAGCAGGGGAAGGTTTCTGTCATTATTTCTTCAAGGAGATTTTCAATACATTGCTATCACTCTTCTTTTTCTGGCACCTTCATGATGCAAATGTTGGTATGTTTAAAGTTGTACCAGAGGCTCCTTATACTATCTTCATAGTTTTTATCTTTATTTATTTTTGCTCTTCTGGTTGGGTGTTCCTCCCCCATCACCCGAGCTGGGCATTTTAGGTGCGCCCCTTTGTCATCTTTGTATACTGTCTTGCTGTAGTTGAGCTTTGATTGCTATTAGCTTCGCTGGGAGGAATTGACCTCCAGGCCAATTGGCTATGAGTTCAAGTTGTGACTACAGTGGAAGAGCTGCCATGCAGGAGACACTCCTATGCAACTTGCTTCAGTGAGGCTTTGGTGCTGTGAGTCTGCCCCTGGAGTGTGTTGCTCATGGATATGTAGAGTTGTAATCTGGCATGGCCTGAAGCTGTCAATTAGGTACAATGGCTCTGGGAACATTCTGGAAATTTAAAGCCAGCCACTGCCTGTGCCCTATTTGGGACCCTAGCCAGGTTACAGAATGATCTGCAGATGGCTGGTATTTGTATTGGGTTTAGAAGTACCCAGAAGAGGCCAAGATGTGAAGCAAGGCAGGCCACTGCCAGTGCTGGACCTGGGGCCTCTTATTGAGTGGTATGGGGCTTGCTGACACCAGCTGATGCTTCTTTGAGAGATTTTAATGAAGTTTAAAGCCCGAGCCAGGACAGGCCATTCATATGGAAAAGACTCCTCAGACCTTGTGATTGAAAATTGAGTAGGGTTGCAAATTGGATGGGGCAGGGTCTCAGGGAATCACCAGGGTAGAGTAAACAGTGTGAACCAGATTGATGGAAACTCAGATATGGTGCCTGTCAATCAGCTCTTCAGGAGGGGAGGCCTCAGTATAGGAACAATGATTCCTTCTAGCACTTTTGTCTAGGAGAAAGTTGTCCTGGAGGTCTTTTCCTGATGCCAGACAATTAAGTTACTCCCCATATGTCCCTGGATCCTTTCAAGCTGCTGCCCCAGCACTGGAGCTCAGAGGAGGTGAGTTTGAGTAATTCTGTGTGCCAGCCAATTACTTTAAGAGGAACTGCCTAAGTCTTCAGCAGCCTCCATGTCACTCAGCTGCAATCCCAGCTTGTCACAGGGAGATCTCATCACAGCACTGGCATCCTGGGCTGAGGGGACATGCTATTCATGTGGAAAAGGGGCTAGGACACTTTGCTCCTCTGGAGAGGCCTCTGCAGCCAAGTAATTCCTCTCGATTAAAAACATACCACACATGGGTGTTGGAACAGCCCGTTTCACTCCTCTACCCTTTCTACCAGTATTGATGTGCTTCTTTAATTCTCTAGTTGTAGGACTTCAGTTCAGGTGGTCCTGAATGATGGTTGTTCTGTATTTTAGTTGCAATTTTGATGTGGTTGTGAGAGCCAGCAAGTCCTGGCATTTACCTCGGTTACCAACTTGGTTTCCTCTCTCAGTTTAATGAGTTCTTAACCAATAATATGAAGGTGCTAAATATGAGATTTACATGCATTATCTCATGCACTCTCTGTCTTAGTAAATAGATTCTATCTCTGTGCCTTGGTTTTATTACCTGTAAGATAATTGCAACTATATGGGTAAGGTTTTGTGAGTGTTAAATGGTTTAATACATGGCAGGATGCTTGGTAGTGAGTAAGCACTAAATAATGACATTATATTTATCACCACCCTGACCAAAATCCCTCCAAAGCTAATTTGTATCCTCAAATGCTTTGCTGAGTTCAGGGTATGAACTGCCTCCCTCCTCAAGCTGCCATAGAGGTAGAAGGGCTGAGGGCCTGGGTTCTGTGTCCCTGAGATTTTTATCATCTCCCCATCCTGGCCTGGGCTGAATGCTGTCAGAGAAGCCTAGGGGCAGGCCCAGAGCATCAACCTGATGTTTGATCCTGGGCAGACCAACAAGTCAGAGTAAGACCTCAGCAACTCATATGGAGGGAAAGTGCAGTGAGAATGTGGGGGTATGATTGGACACCAAGTGATTCAGAGGGCACACTTTCCAATAAGAGTCTCCCAGCCAGACATTTAAATGTGCAGGGAGGGCAGAGACACAGCACCAAGAGAGACCAGCTGGAGTCTGAGGTCAGGTTCTACTCCCAGCTCCATGCCAGCTTTGCTGATTTGTCTGAAGACCTCTGAGCCCATGGTGTTTCCATCTTTGAGGTGGGAAGATAGGTGACTGTGTTCCCAGGGTCTCTCTACTCTTATAATTACTGGTTTCATTTATAATTGGAGCCTGACTTTACCTGAGGGCCTGTTGTATGGCCCACCCAGCGCTGGAAAGTTTTGGCTGAGTGGGTTGTGGTAGCCGTTGTTTGGAGGGGCAGTCTTCACAGGTACTTCACCTGGCCTGAGATCTGAGCTGAGTTCTGCTCTTCCCAAAGGGATTTACATGAAGCTCAAGACTCCATAGGTCCTGGTCTCCCTGTTCTGGGCCTGAGGAAGCAGGAGATGAACGGCACCAGGTGAGTCTGGGGGTGGAGTAGGACCCATGGTTGCAGCCCCAACTGCTGAATCAGAAGATTCAGTCTGTAGGCGGCCCTCACTTCAGTCTCAGGGATGGGTGGCCAGCAGCAGGTGCAGTGGCTGCTTTAGGCAGCCCAGATGCCAGTCCCAGCTCAGTTACTGACCACTTGGTGACCTTGGGCAAGTCCTTTCCTCTCTCTGGGTGACTTGTCCACATGTGTAAAGTGGGATGTTGGGCTAGGTGATCCCCTGTAATCTTTAGCCCTATAATCTAAAGATCGTGGACTCTGCACTTACCTTTTCTGTGGGTCACATTTCTCATCTGTGAATGGGAACATGTGAGAGAAGGAGCCTGGGAGAGGATGCCATCCACCTACGGTAGAGGATCTTTTGAGCATCTCCCTTGATCCCAAACTAGGTCTCTGAAGCAGGCTGGGCCTGGCCAGTGGTCCATCCTACAGATAGGAAAGTTCACAAGGGCTCCATGGGGCTCTAGTGTCTGCATGGGAGCACCAAGGACATACTGGCCTAGGAACTCTGGCTTCATGGGCCACCAGGGCGCTGGGAGGAAGAGGAGGGAGGAGTGTCCTCAGAGCAAGGCCTTTCCAGGATGCTGGCAGAGGGCTCTGATGGACAGTCAGGGACGAGCACCACCCTCAAGGACTGGAAGGAGAAGGAAGGATGCCCTGGAAGCTCTTTGTTGAAGGATCTCATCCCTCTGCGAACTGAGGAATCTGCCATGGAGGTTGTCTTGAAGAAGATCCAGGAGCTCTCTGATTCGGTGAGGGGAGAGGAGGGAGGGGAGGGCAAGATCATGCAGTGGGGAGTGGAGGGTAGGTCTCAGTCCCTACTTAGGCCGGGACAAAATAAGACTTTCTGTTTGTATTTTATGAGTCAGTTCCTATGTCTTACTGAATAGCTGTGTTTACTGGTGGCATGGGATAGTTCCCCTGTCCCCTTTGAGTCTCCCACCAGCTCCTGGGAATTTACCCTGTGCCAAGTGATCTGGGTGAGGGTTGGAGAGTTTTGGTGCCCATTTGATCTATGGAGCTTGTTGCCTCTTGACTTCCTGTTGTGGGAGTTAGAAGATCAAGGCTCAAATCCTACCATTGCCATGAAGTTGCTACTGACCTTGATGGGCAGACTCACATTTTAGTGTACCTGACACCTGTATAATTTTGTTAGCTAGTGTCACCCCAATAAGTTCAATAAACAGGAAATATTTTTAAAAAGAGAAAAGAGATTTTAGAGCCATAGATTCCTTTTCCTAACAGGGAGCCCAGTAGTACTTGCTGCATAGAGACAGTCTAAGGACTCAATAAAATGACACAATTCCCTGCCGTTCTTGCCTCTCTCTCTCTGTCTTGGCAGGACCAACGAGACCCCTTCATGGTGGCCAACCTGGGTGTGTTGGCCAGCCGCCATCAGGCTTTCTGCCAGGCTCTGCCAAGGATCTCCCCCTTCTATGCAGTGAAGTGTAACAGCAGCGCCTGGGTACTGCGTGTCCTGGCCGCCCTGGGCACCGGCTTCGACTGTGCCAGCCAGGTGAGCCTGGGCCACTGCCAGTTGCTTCTTTCATAGGCTTGACAGTTCCTAGAGGGAAAAGGCTAATTTCCAGGAGTCAAGATAGCAGCTCATAAACAGTGGCTGACGTGTGTGGTGCCCAGTTGTATGTGAAAGAATAAATGAAGTAGGAGTGGTCCACCCTCCTCTGGTCTAGGTGACAAAGACAGTCAGCCTGAGCTAAGGAGTGAAGGAAACACACGCTTTAATCCATAGACCCTGTTCTGTCCTGGCACAGCTATTTCATTGGAGTGTCAATTTCTTGGTCCTTAAAATGGGTTCAGTCCTCACTGGTTAGGCTCAGTGGATAGAGTGTTTGCCTTTGGACTGAAAGGTCCCAGGTTCGATTCTGGTCAAGGGCATGTGTCTTGGTTACCGGCACATCCGCAGTAGGGGGTGTGCAGGAGGCAGCTGATTGATGTTCTCTCTCATTGATGTTTCCAACTCTCTATACCTCTTCCTTTCTTTCTGTAAAAAATCAATAAAATATATTAAGAAAAATAAGATGGATTCAACTCTATGTTCCTTAGAGCTTAAATAGCACAATATGTGCCCAGTGCTGGGCCAGGTGCACAATAGGGGCTAATAGGGGACAACCCCTCATACCCTGGGTTTCTGTGCCCAAAAAGCAGGGCAGCAGGGAGGCAGCCCCTTACTCTGGCTTTGCCCCTGCAGGTGGAGCTGGAGCAGGTGCTGAGCCTGGGTGTGGCCCCCTCACGCATCATCTATGCCCACCCCTGCAAGCCCATCTCCCACCTGCAGTATGCTGCCCGCCATGGGGTGCAGCTCCTGACCTTCGACAGTGAGGAGGTGCTGACCAAGGTGGCCCAGCACCACCCTGGGGCCAGGTGAGACCAGCAGGCCTGCAGGCAGGTGGGGCCTCAGGGAGGAGATGAAGGCTGTTCCGTGGAGACTAGGAGAAGCTTTAGCAGCAGCGAACAAGAATGTGGGTCGGGTGTCCCGGTGCCTCCCCGGTGCCCACTCCTGTCAAATAAAGGTTTCCTGTGTCTGCAGAGACACTGGCAGAGCCTGGCATTAGGAGGTCTGGAGTCAGCAACCTCGTGGAAAAAGCACTCTCATAGGATTCAGGAAGTCCAGGGCTCACATTTCTGACTCACTTGTCAGACTTACTTGTTCTTGAGAAAGCTATTTAACGTCTGTGATCCTGTGACAGGAGGTCTGCTGAGGGGATGTTTATAATTTTGTCTTTTTCCTGCTTTTTCTTGCCTGGGCAGAAGCGTAAAAGAAGTGTAGCCCTAACTGGTTTGCCTCAGTGGATAGAGTGTCGGGTCTGTGGACTGACAGGTCCTGGGTTAGATTCACGTCAAGGGTACATGACCAGGTTGCAGGCTTGTTCTGTAGTAAGGAGCGTACAGGAGGAGCCGATCAATGATTCTCTCTCATCATTGATGTTTCTATATCTCTCTCCCTCTCTCCTCCTCTCTGAAATCAATAAAAATATATTTAAAAAAATAAAAATGTAGTGTGTCCCCTCCCTGGAATTCCATGGCTGGACAGTCCAGAGGACTGAGGCAGGGGTAGAGGGAGGGTAGAGGGTTTTTGGGTGGGGACAGAAAAGCATTCAGGCCTGGGGTTCATGTGTCTAAGAATGCCTGTCACCCTCACACCCTCTCCCAGGCTGGTCCTCCGACTGTGGACCGAGGACAGTAAGAGCCGCGTCCCTATGAGCGCGAAGTTTGGGGCCAGCCTGGAGCTGTGTGGACACTTGCTCAAGTCTGCCCGAGACCTAGGCCTGGCTGTGGTGGGAGCCAGGTAAGAACCCGGACTTTCTCTCCTGTGAGGCAGGGCTCCTGGTCCCCACTCCTGTCCCCAGCCTCTGACTAACCAGGGGGCCTTGTACCCGGTGGCTCCATGTGGTCCTCAGAAGAGGAGGTGGATGCCAGCTGCTGGGAGGGTGGGGCAAGCAAGGCACTGGCTTTGGGAGCAAAGATTAATGGGATGCCGAAAACTTTGTACTTGAGATAAATAATGTTTTAATACAGTATTTAAAAAAATTAATGCAGAATAAATCCATGATGAGAGAATGTCAAAATTTTAAATCAAGACAGGACTGGCATTTCTGATTTTCCTTTTGCTTCTGGGTCCAAATACTCTTTACTAATCTTGTCTTTATTTAAAGATTTTGTATTTATTCATCATGGATATTTTTGCATCAGTGTGTTTGATCTCTTGATGGGATGTATACAGGAGGCAACCAATTGAAGTCTCCCTCGCACTCGCTCTTGCTCTCTCTCTAATATATGTGTGTATTACATGAAGGTTACTTCTGTTGATTGCTCAGTGCTTTGGTGCCCTCTTGAATGTTGCACCTGAGAAGTGCCCTCCCTCACCTCACCCCACCTGCCCCTAATTGGGTCCTCTGCCCTCCCAGGTGGGTGGTTTGAGATTTGGGGTTCAGATCACATGCTTCCCAGGGAGGAGAAGAAGGGGAAGCTTTAGGAGGCATGGCTAAGAGAGGTGAATGCCACACAACCACAAGAGCCCCAACTCACGGACTGTCATAGGGTGTATGTGTCTCTGGGGTTCCCATGTGCACGGCCGAGGCTGTGGTTTCTGTGGGTGCCCACGAGCTCCATGTCATTTCACGTGTCTCCGTGTCTGTGTCTGTCTGGTTCACACTGTGCCTGTGTGGCTGTTTCCCGATGTGCACTTCCTCCTGTTGACACTTGCGTTTCCTCGTATGTTCCTGCCCTGTCTCTGCGCCTGCTTTCAGCTTCCACGTGGGCTCCGGCTGCCGGGATCCCCACAGCTTCACACAGGCCATCGCCGACTGCCGGCGCGTGTTCGAGATGGGCCGTGGGGTCGGGCATGACATGAGCCTCCTGGACATTGGAGGGGGCTTCCCCGGAGTGGAGGGCTCTGACCTGGAGTTTGAGGAGGTAAGAGGGAGGAGGAGAGGGCGTCTGGGGTCCCAGCCTGGGTTCATTGCACGGAGTGTGTGTTAGTGCACAGGGGGCTCTTGGCACTTAGGCCTGTGGCTGCATGCAGCTGGGCTTTGTGTTGGTTGAGAGGTGTCTGACTCTACCTGTGTGGCCTGTGCGCATATGTGTGTATATGTGTATGAGTGTAGCTGTGTGTGTCTATGTGTGTGTGTGAGTGTGTGCATGCAGTTCTGTGCTTTCTTTAGACATGTTGGTTAACACCCCTAGTAAGGCTACCATCAGATAGAGGTGTGCTTACTGTGTCCCCCACACCCAGGGGACAGTCCCCCTTTGCTGATCATGTATTGATTTCAATGTTTCCGAGTCAGACCTCATGGTGCTGCAGCCTGATCACTAGGCTTGTGTCCTCGGGCATCTCCCCCCCCCCCCCCCCCCCTGTCCCCCGCCACAGTTTCACCAGTTTCCTCCCCTGCTCAAGGGGATGCTGACACCTTCCCACAGAGCTGTCAGGGGAATGAAGAGAGAAGATGCAGGGAAAGGCCCCGCATAGGAACTGGCCTCACAGGGCTCGGGTCTGTCCCCACAGATGGCGAGAGCGATCAATGCTGCCCTGGCCCAGGACTTCCCCGAGGGAGCCGGCATTGAAGTCATTGCAGAGCCCGGCTGCTTCTATGCGGCATCTGTCTACGTGGCCGCTGTCAACATCATTGCCAAGAAGGCTGTGCTGCAGCCTGGTGGGTGGGCCCGGACTGGGCTGGGAGCACTCTGTCCAGTGGTCCCCAGGCCTCGGGGAAGGAGGAGCAGAGGGTCTGAGTTCCACATTTGGGAAAAAGATGCTGTGATTTAGCTACAGGACAGAACCTGTCAGTAACATTATTGTGCTGTTCTCAGACGACCTGGAGGGAGGCATGGGGTCTGTTCTCCCTGTGCCTGGAGGGGAAGTCTGAGGGCACAGCCTCCACTCCCTGTGTGCACCTCACTGTTCCCAAGCCGGCATTTTCTAACAGGCATGTAGTTTTATAACAAAAAGATACAGTCATTAAATACTAATTTTACAGCACACACATGAAGGAAATATTGTTGGTATCAGGGCCTGGAGGTTAAGGGTGACATTTTTTGGGTAACAGTACATGATATCGAGGTCACCATCTCAGGAGGGTTTTTGATTGTTTGTTATGTGGGGGGTGCAGGTGGGGCAGAGGAGCAATGGGAACTCAGAGAACAGGCCCGATGTGCAGGTGGGCAGAAGAGGAGTGGGATTCTAGAGAACAGGGCTAATTCTGGCTGGGGGTCAGGGAAGGTTATCCAGTGCTGGGCAGAGGGCCTGGGCCAGTCCTACGGGTGCTGGACTCAGTGCTGACGGTCAGTGGTGACACCTGGCTGAGCACAGTCCTGTCTTTTCCCCTCTCCCAGGAGGCCACCGGAAACTGTTGTACTACCTCAATGACGGCCACTATGGCAGCTTTCGATCCTTCCTCAGGGACCGTGTCCCCAGGATGCCAATTGTGGTGAAGGTAAGGAGGCCCAGACCCTGACAATACTGACATCAGACCTCTTTCCTGTGAGGCAGAGATCCCTCTTACCTGTGAGGCAGAGTGCAGAATCTTAGATTGCACATGGCTTTGCAGATTGTCATACCACATGTGCGTACAAGGATGTGCATAGGCATGTCTGTATGTTTTTTCCATGTGCACTTCCGTGTGTGTGTGTGTGCATTTTTGTGTATGAGCATGCTGACTGACACCTGTGCAGGTAGGTGGTAGACAGGTCCATGGTCCTGAGTGGGTGTGTAAGCACATCGGTTTGCTTCTGGGTTTCCATGTGATCTCTCTGTATGAGGTGTGTGAATATGTGTGTGTGAATATGTGTGTGTGTGTGTGTGTGTGTGTGTGTGTGTGTGTGTTATCTGGATCATTGAATGTTGGGATGCAGTAGTCCTAGGAAATGGAGAGTCTCCATCTTGCTTCACAGTAGATTCATCTGCGAAGGACCCCAATGGTTGGCAAAGGCCAGATGATTGAAATCAGGCCTCTCATGGGTTGGGACGTGGCATCCATCCTTGATTAAAACTCCTCCAATGTGACTCCAATGTGTAGCTGAGTTTGACCCAATATTTTGAGTGATTAATGACTTAAACCTCTTGCTTTTAAAGATGGGAAACAGGCCCCCTGTGTCTTGCCTTGAGATTTGGCAGGGCTAGAATGTGTCACTTGAGTGACTATAAGCTCCATGAGCTCGGTCAGGAGCAGTGCCTGGCACATAGGGACTGGTTGGTGTGGGTGACGGCCTGTGTCCTTGCTGTGCCTGGGGGTGCTCTGCTGGCCGAGGGCATGGGCTGTGAGGGTGGTGGGGGCAGGAGCTCTTCCTCCTCTGATTCCTACCCCATGTCCCTGCAGGAGCTCTGCTCACAGCCGCCCCTCTTCCCCTGCATCCTTTATGGTCCCACGTGCACTGCCTTTGACAAGCTCTTCAATGAGGAAGTGCAGCTGCCTGAGCTGGACGTGGGTGACTGGCTCATCTTCCCCTCCATGGGCGCCTATAGTGCAGTCCTGAGCTCCACCTTCAATGGCTTCCTGCCTGCCTCCATCTGCTACATCGTGGGACCTGAGCTCAGGTATCTGAGGAGAGCTCAAGAATCTGAACATGGCACAGGGAGCTGATGGCTAAGAGCTGGGTTCCCAGGGCCAGGAAATACCATACTCCTCACTGGCCAAAGAAAAGGTCCAAATGACATACACTGCCTATGGGGTGACCCGTTATACCCATTACCCATATAAGTCCAAGGCAGCCCACCTGGGCAGCTGTGACAGCTCTGACATTTAGACACCTCTGTGTACACAAGTTGACATCTTTAAGGCCCATGTAACCCTAAATTCTTGGCCAAGTCCCCACTCTACTCTGACCATTGTGGCTGTTCCCCACTTCCCTCATTCAAAATCACTGCCCTGCCATCTTCAAGCTCCCTCACAGGCTCTGCCCAAGTGGCTCCTGTTAGTCCAATATAAGGTTCCCTCCCCAAGGTGATGGGGGCTTCTAGAACACCCCTTTACTGGTACAATCTTTCCACAGGAGCCTGCTGCAGACAGCTTCTTAAGCTGGGACATGGCAGAATGGAAGGGTTCCAGACACTTGGTGCGCCCACCTGGGAAAGCTTGGGGTGGAGGTGGAGGTAGGGTGGGGAAGAGTAACTTGGGAAACAGAGGTTTGGTTGCCTCTGAAATGAGGCAACTTTTCAGGTTCAAAACCATTTTCACCCCAATGATGGCCTGAAATACAGGCAAACGCTTCTGGGCAGAAGACTCCAGCCTGGTGCTTCTTACCCCTGAGCCCTGCAGTGGGATAGGCTTGAGAAACTGATATTATTACAACATGTGCCCCCTGAAGGCCATGACCTGGAGTGCTTAAGCAATCTGCCTTGGCTAGTACCTTGAGATTCTTAAAAAATATACATTTAAAATATTGATTTTTAGAGAGAGAGAAAAGGAAAGACAGACAAATATTGACGAGAGAGGGGGACATCAATTGGCTATCTTTTGCATAGCCCTCACTGGGGATTAAGGCAGTCCACAACCTATGCATGTGCCCTGACCAGGAATGGAACCAACAACCTTTTGGTGTTTGAGAAAATGCCCAGCCAACTAAGCCACACTGGCCAGGATTCATCCCTCCTTTTATCCAGTTAGTGACCGCTGTGTTCTTCCAGAAATGTTCACATGCACTCCAGGCACCCATTCTACTGCCAAGAACACCGGCTCTGAGTCAGACCTGTAGCAAATCCAGGCTCTACCACAAACTGGCAGTGTGGTCAGAGCCTCAGTTTCTCCATCGATGGCATGAGATTGATATTAGTTAGTACCCTCCTAGCATGGCTGTTGAGGGGATTAAGTCAGATAATGCAAAGCCTCATTCAGGTCAGTTCATGTCCAGAACTCTGCTTCAGGTTGGGCTTGATTCTAGATCTTTCCTACACAGAGACCACTCCCTGCCCCCTTGGTCTGGGCATCCTCAGGGAGCATGTATTGCATCTAGCCATACAAATATTGGGCCAGGCATGTGGGTGACTGTCCTGGTACTGGCCTTAAGAAATCCCCAGTTTGACAGGTGGAAGGACAAGGAATGGGAATATCCAACTCCAAAATAAGACAGGTACTACTGTGTGTCTCCCAGGTTCAAAAACTATATTTGGGAAGTCCTGAGCTGAGAAAAGAAAATGAGTCCTACAGCAAGGACATTGGCAGAGGTAGGGCAGTGGTTCCCAGAGGCCAAAGCCACTCACCTCCTGTGTCCTGTATCCTTTTTAAGCTTCACCTGATGTGACTTCTCCAATTCTCAGCAAATGGTCCTCATCATCCACTATAGTCATCCTTACCAATCTCACTGCTGCCTCCACACTCAGCTAAGACCATGGGTATTCTCTAACACCCTTGTGCTGAAGATATCTCAGCTCCAGACATCAGAGGAGAAAGGATGGGCTGCAGATGCCACCTGAGGAAGCCAGAGGGCTCTAGCAGCCTTCAGATCCTGTGTTACTCATTCGTCTACTCCCAGATTCTGAAATTTAAGCTAGAAACAAGTACACTTATCCCATTAGAGGTGTCTGGAAGAGTTAATATGAATCAGCTTGCGGTAAAAATAAAGTTACATTCGTATGCAAGAATTGCTAGAGTGTTTTGTGCTCTGCTCTATAGGTGTTGCCCTGTGGCATTTTGGATATCAACTCATCTGCCCATTCATTCATGAATCCATTCATCCATCCATTGATCATTCACCAGTCTTTCCAGCCTTTCATCCATTGATCCATCTGTCCATCCATCCATCCATCCATCCACTGACCGTCAGTTGATCAATTTATACCACTGTGCATCCATCCATAAAATGAAATGTGAGGGCCTAGTCTGTGATGGTGTTATTCTAGGCAAGGTTATACATGATGAATAAGATGTGCAGAACCTATCCTCATGGAGCTTACCTTCCATTTTCTTCCATTGGAAAAATCAGAGCAGGAGCAAACATATAAATGATAAAATAAAGTGGAAGCAATAAGTATTCTAAAGAAAAATTAAAGCAAGGGAAAGGGATATGGAAGGATAGGGGATGGTGCATTTTTTTTGAGAAAACATGTTTTCATTGATTTTAGAGAGCAAGGAAGGGAGAGGGAGATAAAGATCCACATTGATCAGTTGCCTTCAGTATAGGATCGAACCTGAGATCTGGATATGTGCCCTGACTGGGAATTGAACATGGGACTCTTTTGTGGATGGGGTGATGCTACAAGCAAGTGAGCAACACCAGCCAGGGTGAGGATGGTGCTATTTTAAATAGAAGGTCAGTGAGGTCTCTGAGGATTTGGGATGTGAGCAGAGACAAAGGGAGCTGTGTGTGGCTAGCTGGGGGCAAGCTGACCTGTGTGGATGAGTGCTAGGGTCTTTCTCAGCATCTCCTAGGGTTGGGAAATCTGGAGAAAAGGCTGTGATGCAATTAATAAAGATGCTAGAGAAGAAATATGAATTTGGAGGCATGGGGGAAAGCCAGGGGAGGCTCAGCTTAGTCACTGAGCTCCCAGAATCTTCAGATTCAAAGCTTTTTATTACCACATTTCCCTTATAGCAAAGCAGATATACATATCAAAGGTAAGGTTTGGTAAACAGTAAAGTATAAATAGTTTGGGGGAGATGCCTACAGCTGTCCAGTAGCAGGTATTAACATGAAGATTTTCAGCCCTGCTGAAGCCAAGCCCCAAGATAGATCAACCTTTTGATGAACTTCTTGCATTTATGACCTGCTGGAATTAGCCTCCAGTATATCCCCCTTCTTTGGTTTAATAAATTAAACAAGAATGTATGATATTTTCAGAGCTTGGGTCCTTTTTAGATTTTTAAATTCAATGGAAAGTATAGAGTTCTATCATGTCCTTTATAATTGCTGTCAGGTATCAAAGGTATCAGTCTGCAGTAAGCTTCTTCCTGGGCCAACATTCCTTTGAGTCCCCTTTTCAATGCCCAACAGTTTTTTATGGGTTCCCTTTCCACTCACTGTCCTTTGTGACATGACAGCTGCAAGAAGCCACCCATTGTCTTCACTATCAAAAAAGTGTAAACAAGGATGGAACACTGCTGAACCTTGAGCCCTTGGCAAGGGCCAGAGCTATGCACCAATTGTTTAGTCCAGACTATGAGGGAGAGATTAAAGTTACATTAGAATGCAATCATATTATGCAAATTACTCCAGGACAAAGAATTGCTCAGATAGTGCTTTTACCTTATGTTCAGCAAGGCTAGGCTATAAATAGGAAAAGAGGAATGCAAGGATTTGGAAGCTCAGACATCTATTGGATATAGAAAATTAGCAAAACCCATCCTATGATTAATTTAAGAATAGAAGGAAAGCTATTTTTATTTATTTATTTATTTATTTATTTATTTTAATATATTTTATTGATTTTTTTTTTGCCCCTCTCCCTCCCTCCCATAACCTCCTTCCCCAGAGTTTTATGTCCATTGGTTGTGCTTATATGCATGTATACAAGTCCTTCAGTTGATCTATTATCTCCCCCAGATCTCCCTCCCCTCCCCACTGTAATTTGACAGTCTGCTTGTTGCTTTACTGTCTCTATATCTATCTTTTGGTTCATCAGTTTATAATGTTCTTTATTATCCATAAATTAGAGAGGTCATGTGGTGTTTCTCTTTCATTGATTGGCTTATTCCACTCAGCATGATGTTCTCCAATTCCATCCAGGTTGCTGCAAATGATGAGAATTCCTTCTTTTTTATGGCAGCATAGTGTAGATGTACCATAGTTTTTTGATCCAATCATCTGCTGACGGGCACCTAGGCTGTTTCCAAATTCTGGCTATTGTAGATTGTGCTGCTATGAACATAGGGGTGCATATATCCTTTCTGATTGGTGTTTCTAGTTTCTTGGGATATATAAGGAAAGCTGTTTAAAGGTTTAGTAGACACTGGAGCAGATGTCAGTGTTATCAGCAAAGAATTCTGGCCTCCAAGTTGGTCCGTGGTAGAAGCTATGGGCTCAGTTAGAGGGGTGAGAGTTCCTGATAACACACAGCGTAGTGCTGCAGTGCTAAGGTGGCAAGATAAGAAAGGACAGACACGATGGTTTTAGCCCACATAGTCTCTGGAATTGCAATCAATTTATGGGGCCGGGATGTTTTAGAAAGTTTATAAGCTTGTATTATTAGCAGCAAAGGACAGCAGTTAATAACTCAGATGGGATATCTGACTGGTCAAGGCTTAGGAAAAAAATAATCAGGAAATTAAAGAGCCCATCCAAGTCAAAGGAAATCCAGGAAGATGAAGATTAGGATATCAACCTTTTTAGGAGTGGTTACTGCTCAGTCTCCTCAGCCCCATGCTGATCCTATACACTGGAAAGATGATAGACCTATATGGGTGGATCAGTGGCCATTAACCAAGGAGAAATTAGGTCATATTCATGAATTAATACAGGAACAAATAGAAGGTGGTCACATAGAGCCTTCCAACAGCTCTTGGAATACACCTATATTTACTAAACCTAAGAAGAAGGCAGGAAAATAGTGATTATTACATGAATTTAGAGTGGTCAATGCTACTATGCATATCATGGGAGCTGTCCAGCCTGGACTCCGGTGCCTTCTCAAATCTATCTAGATTGGTCTATTACAGTAGTAGATCTTAAGGATTGTTTTTTCACCATTCCCATGGCAGCTCAAGATAAACTAAGGTTTGCCTTTTCAGTGCCATCTGTTAATAACATAGAACCCATGAAAAGATAGCAATGGAAGGTTTTGCCTCAAGGAATGGCCAATAGCCCCATCTTTTGTCAAAAATATGTAGCTCAAGCTGTTCACCCTTTAAGGGACAAATATTTCTGATATTATATTATTCATAAGATGGGTAACTTGCTCTTAGCAAGTCCATGAGAAGAGCAGACTTTGGCAATGTTTTCCCAAGTAGAAAAGGAACTCTCTAAATAGGGCTTAAAAATTGCTCCAGAAAAGATACAGAAAGATATTCCTTTCAAATATCTGGGAAACTTAATTGAAAACCTATGCATTTGGCCCCAAAAGGTGGACATAATAAAAGATTGCTTTACAATTTTATTACTTTAAAAATTTCTAAATAATTTCCAGAAATTATTAGGGGACATTAACTGGTTAAGACCTTATCTGAAAATCTCTACAGGACAAATGACATATTTATCTAATATACTTAGGGGTGACTCTAATCTTTCCTCACCCCAAACATTGACAGATGAAGCTAGAAAGAAGTTGCTAAGAATTGAGCAGGTGATCTTCTTAGCCCAAGTAGCATGAACCTTTATTGGGACATATTAACCATACTACAAATAGTCCCACTGGAGTCATCTTCCAAAATGAAAACTCTCCTGCTATTATTGAACGGGTCCACCCAGGGCATCAGTCCTCTAAAAGTGCTGTTACATATTCAATATATAGAACTTATGGCTCAGTTGATATCTCAGATTAGAAAGCGCTGCAGGCAGCTTAGAGGAGAAGAACCAATATGCATCTATCTTCCCTTTACTGGGAAGCAATTAGAAATGTTATTTCAAACAGACTTAAATTGGCAAATTAGACTAAGTGGATATTCAGGCATACTTATTTTTTACCTGTTAAAAGACAAATAATATCATTTTTATATTATACCCCAATTATTATATGAAAAAATACTAAGTAGGAACCTATCCCTGGAGCATTAATTGTTTTTACTGATCGATCATTTAATGGGAAAACCACCTATCATACAATGAATTCAGCCCGAGTCATACTGGCCAGTCATATTTCTGTACAAAGAATTAGAAGTTATTAAAGCTCCACTGGAGGATACACCTTTATACTACACCTTTTGGTTCCCATGTTAGGCCCTTGAGGTAGATATAACATGCAAGTGGGATATTCCCTGATAATCTGTTTGCTAAGGGACCATATATGGCAATTGGATGTGACACATTATGGACATCTTGGAGCATTGCATGTGTCTGTAGACATCTTTTCAAAAGTCCTATGGGTTACTGCATCTACAGGGGAAATGGCAAAATAGGTTATTAATCATTGCCTGGCTGCTTTTGCCATCATGGGAATTCCAAAAATTATTAAAATTGATAATGGGCCTGTTTACACAAGATGTCATTTCTAGCAATTCTGTAAAAAGTGGAAAATTCAGCACATTACCTAAATACCATATAATTTGCAGGCACGGGCAATTATAGACTACCATCACCAAAGGTTAAAATCCCAACATGAAAAACAAAAAGGGGGGAGTATAGAGAAATCATCTATAAGTAGACTACACCAAGCCTTAATTACTTTAAATTTTTTCACTTGTGATGCCAATGGCAAGACACCCATGGAAATACACTGGTGTCAGAATAAGCCAAAGGAAAATGGTCTGGTTAAATGGAAAGATCCTGAGTCTGTGTTATGGAAGGGCCCCAATTCCCTCTTAACATTTGGTGGAGGGTATGCTTGTATATTTCCAGAAAATTTCTCCAAGTTCACGTTAATTTCCACAAGAAATATAAAACTTCAACATGGATCCAAGGGAATAAATGACCAGGTTAATGAGAATCCTGAACCTGAAGTCATGCCTTGCAGCTGCAGAGAATCAACTAACCCAGCTGCAGATAGCAGCAGCTCCAAACAACCCACTGAAGATAAGGAGTGGGAGGAAGATGAGGTTGGAGGTCACCTGGGGCATGGTGAAGAAGATGGTCCAGAAAGTTGAGTGAATTTGTGAGGAGACCAGAACCCCAAGAACACCTGAGAACATCTTCCTTGGCATGCTAGCAGGAATCAGCTGTGCAGTAATGCTACTGGGGGCAAATGGGGAAATTTTTTGGACTTATGTTCCTGACTCATCATGGGTAAGACCCCTTATGTGGGCTGAAACCCTGACTAATGTAGTCACCAATAACACCAAACACCTTTGTCAACCAGGAGGACCACAGGTGGGGCAAGGAAGTATGTGGGCAAAGTATAATCACATGGGTGTTGCCACCCAGCCCCCCCTTTTAAAAAAATTATTATTATTATTTATTTTTTAAATAAATCTTTATTGTTCAGATTATTACAATTGTTTCACCTTCCCCCTCCCCCATAGCTTCCCTCTATCTGGTATCCACTCCACCCTCTGTCTTTACCTCCCCGCCCCCCTTCACTGTCCTCATCCATAGGAATGTGATTTTTTCCAGTCTCTTCCTGTACCCCCTACACAAACATCCCCTCCCCCCTGAGAATTATCAGTCCCCTCCCATTCTATGCCCCTGGTTCTATTATATTCACCAGTTTATTCTATTCCTCAGATTTTTAATTCACTTGACTTTTAGATTCACTTGTTGATAGATATGTATTTGTTGTTCATAATTTTTGTCTTTATTTTTTTCTTCTTTTTCCTCTTTTTAAAGAACACCTTTTAGCATTTCATATAATACTGGTTTGGTGGTGATGTACTCCTTTAGCTTTTTCTGATCTGTGAAGCATTTTATCTGCCCTTCAATTCTGAATGATAGCTTTGCTGGGTAATCTTGGTTGTAGGTTCTTGCTATTCATCACTTTGAATATTTTTTGCCACTCCCTTCTGGCCTGCATAGTTTCTGTTGAGAAATCAGTTTATAATCATATAGGTGCTCCCTTGTAGGTAACTAACTGTTTTTCTTTTGCTGCTTGTAAGATTCTCTCTTTGTCTTTTGCTCTTGGAATTTTAATTATGATATGTCTTGGTGTGGTACTCTTTGGATTCCTTTTGTTTGGGGTTCTGTGTGCTTCCTGGACTTGTAAGTCTATTTCTTTCAGGTGGGGGAAGTTTTCAGTCATTATTTCTTCAAATAGGTTTTCAGTGTCTTGCTCTCTCTCTTCTTCTGGCACCCCCCATAATTCTGATGTTGGTATGCTTAAAGTTGCCCCAGAGGCTTCTTACACTATCTTCAACTTTCTGGATTCTCTTCTTACTTTTCCTGAAGAGTGTCCTTTGCCTCTTTGTATTCCAAATCTTTGACTTGATTCTTGCGTTCTTCTAGTCTGCTGTTGGGTCTGTGTATAATATTTTTTATTTTAGTCAGTGTATGTTTAATTTCTAGTTGGTTTAATTTCTTTTTCATATCCACCAGGGTCTTGTTAAGTTTATTGGTCTTTCCTAGGAAATTCTTGAAAAACCTTATAACTGTGGTTTTGAACTCTATATCCAGTCTTTTGTTCTCCATTTCTTTTGTTTGAGATCGCCTTCCTTTTCTTGGCATTTTTGCTTCTTCCCTGAGTTGGTAGGGTAGCTTTGTGGGCCTGGGTGTCCTATATGGTTCATTGGGTCAGCCTCCCAGTTGCAAGATGTGGACACCCTTTGCGCCCCTTTGTGGATTGTGTGTACACCCTTGTTGTATTTTAAGTCTTGATTGTTGTTGGTGTCACTGGGAGGAATTGACCTCCAGGCCAATTGGCTGTGAGGACCCACTGTTTCTATAATGGAAGAATTGCTGTGCTGGAGAGACATTTATGGGGGAGGACTGGTTCCCATAGGGCTTTGGTGCTCACTGAGTTTGTCTCTTGAATGTGTCCTTTATGAGAGTAGTTGAAATCTGGTGTTGTCTCACACTGACCACTAGATACACTAGTTTCTGGATCTCCAATGGGGTGCAGTTCAGCTATTGTCTGAGGCCATCCTGCAGGAGCTACAGCGAGAGCCACAGTCCTCTCCTCCCTGCTTGGAGCTTGGAAGCTTTGAAGCTATCTGCACCAGGTTGCAAGTTTGCTAGGTTAAACTGCAATAGAGAAGGCCATTCATATGCAAAAGCTGCTGCTTGGAGCTTGGATGTGTTTGTAGATTGTGCGGGACAGGGTCTCAGGGCATTACTAGGCTAGGGTGTGGCAAACAGCGGTGTCTGCCAGTCAGCCTTCTCTGCCTCTCTGACCGTGTCCCTGAGTCTCACGCTCCAGCACAGCAAACAATTATTCTTGCATGCAGCTCTGCAAGCAAGCCACCCTCACTTTCCGACCCGATGGCAGATAGTCTAGCTTCTCCCCAGAAAATGGATTTCAGAGAGATTCAGAGCTTGTTTCTCTTCAGGTTGAAGAAAGCAATGCCCTCCGCCAGCTGGGATCCGACTCCAACCCGTGTCTCCCTCAAGCCCCTGTTTCTCAGTTTTTCAGCACTTGTGCCCTGATACTTCTTTCTCTTTCAATCTAGTTGTAGAGCTTCCTTTCAGCCAGCTTCCCCATGGTTCTGGGTGATAGACATTTGGTCTTGTAGTTGGACTTTTGAAATTGTTGTGCGCAGCAGCAGTTTAGGTGTGTTTACCTCTGCCGCCATCTTCATTCCTCTTCCAGCTTCCCTTTTGTATGACACAGAATCAAACCACTGCTACTTTGAGTGTAAAATTAAAGAGAGGATTTTGGCTAGCATGGACACCAAAGGGGAAGAAAAAGCCCAAATACATCTGCTATCACTCCTGCTCTGGGGAGAGGTGCAGAAAATCTAACTGTACTAAGATACCCCCCACTAAGCAATTATATAAAAAGTCTTATGAATGGCACCCCACAGAGGAAGAAATTAATTGGCAAGACTGTTATAGTGATTACTAGAGGCCCAGTGTAAAATATTCATGCAAGGGGGGTTTGAGGGGGTGTCACTCATCCCAGACTGTACCCTCTCCACTCTGGAACCCTTGAAGGATGTCTGACCACCTAAACGGGCAGTTGGACATCCCTCTCACAATCCACTGCTGGCTCCCATTTGCTCGCCTGCCTCTGCCTCATTGCCCCTAACTGTAGAGGGCCGCCTGAGAAGGCACATGAACATTCTTTAAATTGTTAGCTGAGCCTGAGGCACTGGCAGAGTGCCTTTGTCCAGGTGTCAGCAGGAGCAGGTCTAGATATGTAAATCCAGTAATGTTAGAGCCTAGTTAAGAATGCAAATAAGTTTCTTTGACCCTATAAATAAACCTGCGTGGTTTGAGGGGTCGCCTTGCTGCCTCTCCATCAGAGAGATGGTGCCCACCTAGCATCCAGCTTGATGAATCTATTTCTGCCTCCATGTCTCTTTCTTCTTTCTCTAATTTCTTAATCTCCAGCTCATCCACTCAGAAACCTGTCGTTTTCCATGATGGACATGGAAAACAGAGAAACAGCCCCCCGCACCTAACCACTTCTGCCTGCCATACTGATCACTCCTTATCCACTCCACTGCAAGTTTGATTAATAACTAACTGCTCCCCAGGTGGGCTGATTGCCTCTAACTGTCCTCCTCTGCCAGCCTGGCCACCCCTTACTGCCCTGCCCTGCCAGTCTGGTCGCCCCAACTTTCCTCCCCTGCAGGCCTGGTCATCACTAAGTGCCCTCCCCTGTTGGCCTGGTCCCCCCAACTGCTCTCCTCTTCTGGACTGGTCACCCCTAATTGCCATCCCTATTTGCCCGGTCACCCACTACTGCCCTCCCCTGCTGGCCTGATCACCCCTAACTTCCCTCCCCTGCAGGCCTGGTCCCCCAAACTGCCCTCCCCTGGAAGCCATCTTGTGACAGCCATCTTGTGCAAGAGGCAACTGATTGATGTTTCACTCTCATTGATGTTTCTGGCTTTCTATCCCTCTCCCTTCCTCTCTGTAAAAAAATTAATATGCCGAAACTGGTTTGGCTCAATGGATAGAGCGTCGGCCTGCGGACTGAAAGGTCCTGGGTTTGATTCCGGTCAAGGGCATGTACCTTGGTTGTGGGCACATCCCCAGTAGGGGGTGTGCAAGAGGCAGCTGATCAATGATTCTCTCTCATTGATGTTTCTAACTCTCTATCCCTCTCTCTTCCTCTCTGTAAAAAATCAATAAAATATATTAAAATAAATAAATAAATAAATAAATAAATAAATAAATAAAATATATTTTTTTAAAAAGAAGTATAACTCTTTTAGATTAATTGTATGTTAACCAGCTTTATTATGAGATAAACAATCAGTAAAAAATTAGTTAATGTTCCAGGAATGGTTTCCTGCCCAGTACAACTAAGTTCCCCTGAATATTCACTTATTTCAATTTGCCAGTTTAGATTAATCTGAAATAAGGCTCATTGTCTAAATTTATTTGTACTTGGACAGTAATTGAATTTCTGCTATCAGTCTTTGAGTATACCCACATAAGCTTTGTTGAGGGAGGCAAAAACACAAATTACTTACTTTTCTTTTTGAAGCCTAATACATTGACTTTGCATCACAGTTTTCCAGACATTTGAAGGAAACATCTCCTTATTTCTTTCCAGAGTAATTTCTAGTCTACCCTTAGAAAGTTTATTTTAAAAATCTTATTTCTTTCCTTTATACCAATGCAACCTACATGGTTGCTTTGCAGATGCTGGCTGATACTGCTGCCTACATATTAAGTGATTCTCTATTTATGGTGACTACTAATGATTAGAATTAATGCTTGAATAATAACCCCCAGTTTACCCTGTAAATATTAGCAGAAGAAGTTTCAAAATTTAAAAATTTCTCCTTTTTATAATTTACTTTTAATCACTATTCTTTTTTGCCAGTGCTCATTTGCATAAAAAGAGAGGGGTTTGGGAGGTTTCAGTAACTTTAAGCAAATTTTCACTTTGGCTTTTGTTAAACCTAATTGCTTATAAAGATATTGGCTTCATTATATAACTTAATTTATATCAGACCTTGATTATAGTTTAGAAAGCAAATTTATTAGGTAATTAAAGTATGCAACTCCATTGAAAAAGAAAACTTAGGTATTTGACCTATCTACACTAAGAAAAAAGTAAGATGCAAATTGACCATACCTTCGTGCTGCCCACCAGTCAATCAGGAGTGAGTATGCAAATTAACCCAACAAAGATGGTGGGTTGGTTTGCATAAGAAGGTGAGGGTGGGCCAGGGCTGGATGTTTGCATATTTGATCTGCATTGCCCCAGCCTCTCTGGCCTCTGGGAAGCATGGGAAGGTGGAAGAAGGCTCTGGGCCTGAGCGGAAAGGCAGCTCCAGCTCAAGTGATGGTGGTGCTGGCAGCCAGGGGAAGGAAGGCCCATTCTTGCATGAATCTTCATGCATCGGGCCACTAGTGAAGTGTAAGTGATGTCCCACTCTCCATCTTATTTGAGTACAAGCTACCAGGGCTTTTGTTTTTTAAATCTTGCTACTGAAAAATTTGGGTTTACTTAAGAAATATTTAGTAACTTCTCCTGCCATTCTTTTTTTTAAAATATATTTTATTGATTTTTCACAGAGAGGAAGAGAGAGAGATAGAGAGTTAGAACATCGATGAGAGAGTAACATCGACCAGCTGCCTCTTGCACATCCCCTACCGGGGATGTGCCCACAACCAACGTACATGCCCTTGATCGGAATCGAACCTGGGACCTTTCAGTCCGCAGACCAAAGCTCTACTGCTGAGCCAAACCGGTTTTGGCTCTCCTGCCATTCTTAAAAACCTTTATCATGTTTTAAGTGTATGTATATAAATAAAATATACTTATTAATTGTTATTTGATAAAGCTTTCCATGTGATTTCAAGTATATTGGATTGGCCTATTTCAAAAAGTATTTCTTCCAATGAAGATAAAATAAAATTTTTGAATCACTCCAGGGCCCTTGGAATGCTCCAAAAGCAGTTCCTTGGTTAATGTCTTGAAATTTAGCTTGGAAAGACAATCAAATATATACATACATACATACATACATACACACTATAGATTATATTATTTACTTTTTACAATGGTTCTAAAAGATATCAATTAAATTTAAACTGTTTTTATATTAAACATTTGGTTCAGACTATAGAATTAATTCTCTTTCTTTAATTAGACCTCCATTGAAATTTTACCACATGGACTATAATATATTTTGAATTACTAATTTTTCTAGAAAATACACAAGAATTATTTTATCAAAAACAAATTACTATACTTTATGCATTTTGTTACCATAACTATGTAAATTCTCCCAACTTAATTTGAACTTTAAACTCTTAGAAGCCTTACATTTTAATTGGCAAATCAAATACTTAGCATTTCTCAGATTAATGATAACCACATTTAAAAAAAAATAAAAGACATGCCAAAACTGGTTTGGTTCAGCGAATAGAGCATTAGCCTGTTGACTGAAAGATCCCAGGTTCGATTCTGGTCAAGGACATGTACCTTGATTTCAGGCACATCACTGGTGAAGGGTGTGCAGGAGGCAGCTGATCAATGTTTCTCTCTCATCGATGTTTCTAACTCTCTATCTCTCTTGCTTCCTCTCTGTAAAAAATCAATAAAATATATTTTAAAAAATAAAAATACAAGATATATTTAATTAATGGATTCAATTCTATCCTCTAGATTTTTCATAAGAAAAATTCAGATTAATATTTCAGTATTGTCATTTCAAAATACCTAGATATTTAATACATTTTAAACCATTTAATTTAGCAAATTCCAAAGTTTTATGTTGCCAAACAACTTAGTAAGCAAGCCTGTAGCTACTTGAATGTAAAATCACCACATTCTTTCTGCTGGGGGAAATGTGACCAGCCCAGCCCCCTCCTTCAATAAGGAGCAAAACTAGTTTGGGCTGCTTAGATCTTTATAATTAATATATCATTTATCTATGTTTCAACAATTTTGAGATTTAAAGCCAATTATTATTATCCAAGGCATTTACTTTGGCAAATTCTGTAACAGAGATAATTTATTGAATTTCTGGCGGCCTTATTGTTAACTTTGGCTCTCAACTCCCACATCCTGCTTGCTTTGGGAAATTTAGCAGCTGACCTGGCTGCCCAGGTTTCCTTTCTTAATGAATTAAAGGCATGCCACAATGCAAATGGTATTTTGCAATTTGAACAAGAACCCACGTAGTTAAAGATGACAATGGCACTTCTTTTCCTTGAGTCTGATTTTAAAAAGTGCCTTTTGACATTACAATTTCTTTATCCTTGAGCGTACAAGCTAAAAATTTCAATGATATTTTTGCCATTGAACCAAATTCTTCTCCATTATAGTCTGGATTAAAACGAAAGACTTTCTTGCACACTTGGTTTGTGACCTCCAAGGCTTGGTACAAGCTCTATGAGCAGTGAATCTCCCCACCTTTACCAATGATTAACTTCTTTTCTTCGCTTTGGTGAATTTTCTTCTCCAGATATCCTTGTATCAGAAGCCATTAATTCCAGGTCTTTCTCAGAATTTACTAGGGTTCAGGAATCTGGAGAAAGGGCTGTGACACAAATTAATAAAAGGCTTGAGATGAAATATTAATTTTGGCATCATGAGGAAAAGCCAGGGAGACTTAGCTTTAATAATGAAGCTTCCCGAATATCCAGACCCAAAGCTTTTATTCCCACATTATTCCCTATAGTAAAGTAGATATACACATCAAGGGTAAAGTCTGGTAAACAGTAAAGTATAAATAGGTTGGGGGAAATGCCTACAGCTGTCCAACAGCAGGTAATAATATGCAGATTTTTAGCCCTGCCAAAGCCCCAAGCTTCATCAACCTTTTTATGAACTTCCTGCATTTATGACCTGCTGGAATTAACCTCCAACAGATGAGCAGAGTGAGTGAGAGGAGGCATTGGGAGATGAGGAAGGAGGAGGATCCAAGGGTTAATGTTCTCAAAACTCCTGGTGAGTCAGAGCTTTGACTGTTCTGAGAGGGTGGAAAGGCCCCAGAAGGTTTGAGGAGGTGAGTGCAGTGAGAGAATGCAGAGAACTCGAGGGGCTCCTATCAAATCAAATGCAGGGTGGTTGTGGTGCAAGTAGTGAGAAGGACCAGGCTCGGGACAGGTATAAAGGTTGAGTCAGGAGAATTTGCTGAGGGGTTAGAGCAGAGAGGAGTCTGGAAGGACTCCATGGCTTTTGGTCAGAGCAATCCACAAATGAGGATGCTGGGGGTGAGGGGAGAAGCAGCTTAGGGGGCTTAAAATTGAGAGCTCAGTTTGGACAGGTAGGTTTGAGAAGCTTATTCAATTGTCAAATGGAGTCAGATGTTAGCAAGTGGTCAGACATGAACATGGGAGAGAGGTATGAACATGGAAGAGAGGTATGAACATGGGAGAGAGGTATGAACATGGGAGAGACATATGGACATGGGAGAGAGTATGGACATGACAGAAAGGTATGAACATTGGAGACATGAATATTGGAGACATGAACATGGGAGAGAAGTGAATATATATGGGACAGAGGTATTAACCTGAGTCAGAGGTATGAACATGGGATATAGAAATGAACATGGGAGAGAGATATGAACATGGGAGATAGATTTGAACATAGGAGAGACATGAACTAGGATAGAGGTATGGACATGGGTGTCAATCCCACTGGATGGACCTTACATCTCTGGGGCTGCCCAGTTAAGCAAGGAAGTGAGAGTCCATAGAGAAGATATGAGTCATGGAAACTAAGAAAAGAAATTATTCAAGAAAGTAGGAATTCAACTGTGTGAGGGTGGGTGGGCACTGAGATTGCCATTGGGAAAATGTAGGCCATTGGTGATCTTCAGCATGGCGTTTCAATGTTCCGAGGTCCACAAAGGAAGGTAGGAGGAGTGGGGAGTGTTAGGTGCTCATGGGAAGAACATATATGAAGGTAGTGAGGTGATGGGAAAAGCCTGAGAATATGCCCTGTTAAAAGAAGACCTGTTCTGTTGTGAAGTAGACAGTGAGGAGATCTGTGACACAAACCCAGGCAAGAACTGACATTGGGGACAAGAGTAGGAAGACTTATCAGTCATGTGAGGAATCCCAAATGATGGACAGAATTTTAAAGGGAATGGACCATGTTCACATGTGCTCTCAGAAGAGGTCACTGTGACTGCAATGCAGAGTGGGTTAAAGGGCAAACCAGAGAGACTCAGCTGAAGTAGATGACTGGGGAAATGCATGAGGAAAATGCATGAGGAAAATGAGACTTAGGATGTGTATTGGAGAGTGAGAATGAGCTGGGGAGAAGATTGAATCTGAATTTCTTGGTTTATTCACTTGGCAGTAACTTTCACTGAGATGGAAAAGCTGGCAGAGGTCATACTGGAGGTAAAGGTCCTGACATGTAGATGAAATGAATGCAAAGTGCCTGGCATTAGTTTTAGCTCTTTGACATAATTATCCTGTTATCATCTGTTTTACAAGCCCCAGTCTTTCTTCCAGGTCTAGTTCAAGAGGAACACTCCCAGCTCCCCCAAATAGGGTGTCTTCCCTCCCGAGTATTCTAGGAGATGTATAAAACTTTACTCATCAGTTCACTAGGAGATTCTGATTGCCTCTCTGGCTGCCCCACGGTGCCTAGCACAGAATAGATGCTCTCCTAATGTGTGTAGATGGACTGACATGACGAGTGCTTCTCTCCATGGTCTTCTTCTTTTTGGTTTCATCATGAAAGTGTTGAAAGCAGCCAGCTGTCCTTCCTCCTGATCTCAGGACTTCCACCTGATCTCA
This sequence comes from Pipistrellus kuhlii, assembly GCF_014108245.1. Lineage (NCBI taxonomy): Eukaryota > Metazoa > Chordata > Mammalia > Chiroptera > Vespertilionidae > Pipistrellus > Pipistrellus kuhlii. The sequence goes on along the minus strand of NW_023425515.1, from coordinate 177,199,551 downwards.
GGACTTCCACAGGCCAGCTGTGGCAGAGCTGCCCAACAGGAGGCTCTGCCATTATTTTCCTGCCTCAGGGCAGATTGAAATCCAGTGTATTTTGTGCTTCCTTGTGGCTCCCAGAAGTAATCATCTTGCCATGGAGAGTTAAGTCATAGAGACAGGCATCTTTTGCATTTTCCCAGAAGGCAGAGGTCTTTCCCCTTCCCAGGGAGGCAAGCTCCAGACACCTGCTTTGAATCTACAGAAGACCTTCCCAGCTGGGAAGGAGATCTAGAAATATCAGCCAGAGGCCTGTTTCTATCTGTGAAAATTGAAGCTGTTAAAGCACCTTGGATTACTTAATGGCAAATTTAGTGTCTTTTTAAAAACATATATTTTATTGATTTTTTTACAGAGAGGAAGAGAGAGGGATAGAGAGTTAGAAACATCGATGAGTGAGAAACATCGATCAGCTGCCTCTTGCAAATCCCCTTCTGTGCTAAGTCAAATCCTCTATCCACTGAGCCAAACCAGTTTCAGCCAAATGTAGTGTCTTGAAGCTTCCTTCAGAAGTGTCATTAGGCTTCATTGGGTCTCAAGGGAGCCTCAACAGGGCAAACCTGGAGCCTTGTTGTGGAGTCTCTTCCAGAAGTCACACCACTGGCATCATTATCACCATCATGAGTTAAACATGTGAGGCTCCCAGCCAGTGTGGTTCCCTTGATGAGCAACCCAAAGGTTGCTGGTTCCATTCTGGTCAGGGCACATACTTGGGTTGGGGTTTAATCCCCAGTTGGGGAGTATAGAAGGCAAACCGATAGATGTTTCACTCTCACATTGATGTTTCTCTCTCTCTCTCTCTCTCTCTCTCTCTCTCTCTCTCTCTCTCTCTCTCTCTCTCTCTCTCTCTTTCCTCAAAGTATGTCCTTGAGTGAGGATAAAAAAATAAAAATTAAAAAATTAAAAAAAGGACTTATGTGGTATTTTTTTGTTTAAATTTCTTTATTGATTAAGGTATCACATATTTGTCCTCATCCCCCAATTCCTATCCCAAACTCCTCCCCACGCATGCCCCCACCTCCCTGTTGTCTTTGACCACTGGTTAGGCTCATATGGATGCACACAAATCCTTTGGTTGATCTCTCCTCTTTATCCCCACCCTCCCCGACCCTCCCTCTGAGTCTGACAGCCTGATCCATGCCTCCTTGTCTTCGGGTCTGTTCTTGTTCATCAATTAATGTTGTTCATCATTTCCCCTAGATGAGTGAGATCATGTGCTACTAAAATACACTTATGAGAACCGAAAGTGAGACAAGCAATATGGTTATGCTGAAAGGCAAATGAATCAGTCTGTAGTGAGTTTCTTTCTGGGCCAGCAGTTCTTTTGAGTCCCAATTTCAATGTCAAACAGTTCCTGCCGGAAACAAATCAGTTTAACTAAAAGAGAGATGCTGACAGGAAGCCAGGAAGGCTGGTTAACAACCTTAATTGCTAGAACCACTCACTCTTTAGTTGAGACATTGTTATCTGAAGCAGCCTCAACCTTGTTTGTCTCATGTAAGTTTCTGTTATTTCCTGCTTAAGATGTTTTCCCCAAAGCCTCAATAAAAGGGATGGTAGGGCCAGAGCAGGAGTAATTTTTCCACTAGAGTTGGACTACCACCTGGCCCCCCATAATGCTAAATTGAATTTCTTCAAGTCTCAAGTCTTTTCATTTGTGTGCAGCCCTTTTCCAGAGCCTGAACCCTGAATTGGAACTCTTTACACACAGGTCGTGAAAGAGAGTCCTACAAGTTCCTATTGTGTACATGTCAGCAATGATATTTCAGTTCTGGATGGTGGACAAATGGTGGTAATGCAGGTCTGACCCTCTCTGGTTTGGTCCTGGGCAGCCTGCAGTTATGCACAGCTGCTGACTGCTAGTATGGCAAGCGACATCAGCGTCTTCCATCTCTGGACTGCTTCTCTTCTGTCTTCATGGCTGGAGTAGTCCTGTCAATTCCTCTCTGTTACAGGAATCCACATGGTTTCAGAGTTGTTTTCTGAAAATATACAGACAAATTCTCGACCAAAACTTAATAAAGGAACTCACGTGGTATTTATAATGTGTCAATAAGTGTCCTGCACATGGCATCTTATTTGCACAAGGGCACTCATGGGCCCCCGCCTGAGAGTGTTCCTGTTTTGCTGCCTGCCAAAGGAGCCTAAAGGGTTTGCTGGACTGTGACTATGACTGTGACTCTGTGTGGCCTGGGACATGTTTCATAACTTCCGAGGTGCAGAGGTGGTCATCAGGACAATAAAACCTAAAGGTTTTGGGCTTAAAGGGAGAGCTAGGTAGGGTCCTGTGAGCCTGTCTGCAGACTTCTGAAGAGCCTCCAGGGGCAAGAGGATGTATGAAGACAACAAAGCTCTGTAAGCCAGCTATGACTGCCTTTAGCCTTTACGTTTTAAGACTTTCAAATCTGCATGCTGCCTGGTATGGTTGAAGTTCATTAAAGACAGACTCCTGAGAACCCACGCTTCCCCTTAGTTTTGCCCCAGAAACCATTGCTTTAAACTCTGTCAGGGCCCCTGTGGTGTTTACCTCACTGTTTCCAGATAACAGGTCTGTGGTGCTATTTCATGGCTTACTGCTTTCAATAGGAACTTCAGTTCTTTTATATCTGTCGATTCAGTCTTTCCTATATAGTTTATCACAATTTGGGTTATATCTGTTGTCACTCCTTCCTGTGGTATGACTATAAGAAATATTTTTCTTGTCCTTGCCTATTTTGAAAGGTACCTGTTGTGTTAAACAGATCAGTTCCGCAGTCGGCGGAACTCCTGTTGTCTTAGGGGGCCCAGGGCCCACGAACCACACTGTCCATCCCTGCACACGGGGCCATTCTGGTCCCACCAGGCCCTGCTGTCCACTGTGCTAACCACATCAGCTCTGGGGGGAGTACTGCTACTTGGCCTCTGTGATGCTCCAGGACCTCATCTTTCCCGTTGAAAACAGAGCGTCCATTGCAAGGGCAGGATTTCCTTCTCTTTATCTCTGGCTGACACAGTGCTTTTTGAAGATGCCGATGCTCCCTTCACTGATGTGATTCTCAATAGAATTCTCAGTCTTTGGAGAAGCTGTGTTTTTTTGACCTTCAAGGTCAGGTGGTGAGTGAGCTGTTTGAGTATTCTTTCTCAATCTCTGGGTTCCTTCCTCTAGACCACATGTGTCAAACACAAGGCCCGCGGGCCAAATCCGTCCCGCCAGGCCTTGCAATGTGGCCCGCACCGCGCTGTCATCACTGCACTCCGCTGCGTTTCCATCACAATGACAGTTTATGACTGTTCAGTAAACCATTCGGCCCGCGATTTAGGCTGGATTTTAGATTTTGGCCCCTTCTCTGATTGAGTTCGACACCCCTACTCTAGACGTTGAGGGAATTTATGGCATTTATTTACCCACACTGCCACTGAGGTTAGTTTCAGGTGATGGACTGAACAAACATTTAGAACCACTTCCAGATGTTTGAGCTCGTGCTTAGAGGGCAGTATATGGGTAAGAACTCATGAATAATTTGGTCTGATCTTAAATGATGTTCCTCCCTCCCAGGTCTAACACCTCAGAGTTCATTCCCACACAGATTGTATAGGTTTTCTTCATGTGAAGTGGGTAAAACCTGTAGATTATATTGGCATATCAGTTTTCCTTCCTAGGGTCTGACTTGGTAAGTGGGTGCTCTGGGGGTTCTGTTAAAGACCCTGAGGCAATGGGGGATGGTCTATGAAGAGAGTGACTATTGCTTGCACCCTAGACAAGTTTATGATAGGGATCTTTAGACAGTAGGGAACAGTCTCATCAGTCCAGGACTGAAGGTTACTTGTGCTGACAAGGGATTCATAATGGGTCTGTGGGTTTAAGATACTTCTAAATCTTCCCATATGTCTTTTTAAAAATATATATATATATTTTATTGATATTTACAGAGAGGAAGGGAGAGGGATAGAAAGTTAGAAACATCGATGAGAGAGTAACATTGATCAGCTGCCTCCTTCACACTCCCTAATGGGTGTGTGCCTGCAACCAAGGTACATGCCCTTGACCGGAATTGAATCCTGGACCCTTGAGTCCACAGGCCAACACTCTATCTATTGAGCCAAACCGGTTTCAGCACCATATCTCTTTATTACAATTCTTAGGATGCTGTCTTTCAATGTCAATCCTTCAACTTTCTCATGAGATCAGAGGCCTACTATAGCTATGTAATTTCAGTAAGTATACAGCTGTGTGACTATATGTGTGTGTGTGTGTGTGTGTGTGTGTTTGTGTGTGAATACAGATTATATACATATGCATGTATGTATATGTAAAAAGATGAAGATTATGTATATATAAGATATAGATGAAGATTATAAGATATAGAACACTTCCAGCACCCAGAGGCTCCCTCACAACCTCTCGCAGTCACTGGCAGCTACACGGAAATCTCAACTCTTCTGAGTACTGTCAGCATAGATTACTTATCTTGTGTTTGAATTTCATATCAATTGAGTCTTAAAATATTTATGTATGTGTCATTATTTTGGGCCTGGCTTTTTTTGCTCAACATTAGGTATGTGAGATTCACTTTTTTTCTTCTTTTTTTCTCTCTCTCTCTTTTTTTTTTTTTTTTCAATTAGGTCTTTTTTCATTGCTATGTAGTATTTCATGAAATGGATATGTATTTATTATTTCTATGGTTGAAGGACTTCTGAATTGTGTCCAATTGGGGATATTGTACATAGACTTGCTGTGAACATTTGTACATGTCTTTGGTGGACATATTTTTGTTGTGTATATCTTTCTTCTCTGGGAGTATACCGAGAGTGGAATTGCTGAGTCATAGGGTAGGTGTGTGTTTAGCTTAAGTAAATCCTACCAAAGAGGTTCTGCAGTAGTCTTGGCAGAAGGAATGGGAGTTAGAGCTGCTCTACATCTTCCAAAGCACTTGGCATTGCCAGCCTCTTTCATCTTAGCCATGCTAGCGAGGATGACTGGCATCTCTTGGTGGTGTTCCTTTGTATTTCTCTGATGATTAATGATGTTGAGTATCGTTTCATGTGCTTGTTGATATCTTTGGTTTGTGGTGTGCGCACACACACACGTGTGAAGTAAGGCTGTAGTTTAACCAGCATTTTAATATGTCAACTTATATTCTTTTTTTTAAAATAAATCTTTATTGTTCATATTATTACAAATGTCCCTCATTTTCCCCCCCCCCTCCATTGCTCCCCTCCACCAGGTTCCCATCCCACCCTCTGCCTTTTCCCCACCCCCCATTGTCCTCATACATAGGTGCATAGTTTATGTTCAGTCTCTTCCCACACACCCCCACTCTCCTTTTCTCCGAGAATCGTCAGTTCACTCCCCTTCCATACCTCTGATTCTATTATATTCAACAGTTAACATTGTTCATCAATTTTTTTTAATTCCCTTGGTTTTTAGATTCACTTGTTGATAGTAATGTATTTGTTGCTGATAATTTTTTATCTTTATTTTCTTACATTATCTTCAGCTTTCTGGATTCTCTTGTCTTCTTGCTTCTGTGGAGGAGTGTCTTCTGGCTCTTTATGTTCCAAATCTTTGACTTGATTCTTGCGATCTTCCAGTCTGTTTTTAGGACTCTGTATAATATTTTTTATTTCAAACAATGTATTCTTTATTTCTAGTTGATCCCTTTTCATATCCTCATAGGTCTTGTTTATTTTATTGGCCTTTTCTAGGAAATTTTTGAAAAACCTTATAACTGTGGTTTTGAACTCTATATCCAGTAGCTTGTTGTCCTCCATTTCTTTTGTTTGTTATCTGTTTCCTTGTCTTGGCATTTTCTTGGCTTTCCTGGGTTGGTAGAGTGGCTTTGTGTGCTAAGGTGTCCTATATGGCTCAATGGATCAGCCTACCAGTTACCTGAGGTGGACACTATTGGTGCACCCCTTTGTGGACTGTGTGTACACCCTCGTTGTAGTTAAGTCTTGATTGTTGTTGATAACACTGGGGGGAACTGACCTCCAGGCCAATTGACTGTGAGGATCAACTATGTCTATGCCGGGAGACAGCCTTGTTCGACTAGACTTGGAAAATTGCAAAAGCCTCTGTGCTCGGCTTGGATGGGGCAGAGTTTCAGGGTGGAGCCTACAGCCTTGGCTTCCTGTCAGCCCTGCCCTATGAGATTCTTAAGTCTCAGTGTTCCTCAGTGTCCTTTGGTACTCACTGCAAGCACCTCTGAAAGAAAAGTGCCCTAGAGTTTCACCCACTACCAGACAGTCTAGTCTCTCCCCCAACGAGCCTGCAACTGGGGTTCAGTGCAGTTGGAAGTGGGGTTAAGAGCAGTCCAGAGCTTATGTCTCCTTCCATCTAGGGCAATCCAGCGACTCAATCAACACTCTGTCCTCTGCGCGAAATGTGCGCGACTCGGGGCTCTGCCTTTTGCCACTCCCCTGAGCTTCTGCCTTACAGCCCAGATTCCCTCTGTATGAACCTGGGACCCCAGGGTCTCACCCAGGACTGGGGTTCAGTGCAGTCGGAATTGGGGTTTAGCACAGTCCAAAGCTTTTATCTCCTTTCCGCTAGGGAACGCCAGCCAGGCACTCAGCTGCCCCTCCTCTCTGGCTCCGTCCTCTCCCCATGCGTGCACCGAGTCTCCATACCTCAGATTTTTACAGCTCCTCTGATTTTCCTTCTGGTTTTCTCTTTCCTTCTAGTTGTAGAATTTCCAGTCAGTCAACTTTCCTGTAGTTCTGGATAATGTCCATTTTGTATTTTAGTTGTATTTTTTTGAAATTGTTGTGCGAGGCTGCAGTTAGGCATTTACCTATGCCGCTATCTTGGTTTTTCTCGCAACTTATATTCTTAAGTTTTGATTTTAGTTTTAGTTATTGGCTTCTTTATCTCTTCAGCTGCAAGAGGTGAGGGATTCCTCAGAGTTCAGTCATAGATAGTTCCTGGTTCTCTGAGAATGTCTTGTGCCAATAAATATAACTGTGAGCTTATTCTTTTATTCTTCTAAATTCTCTCTTACATTTAGATGTCACTCCACCCCAATACATGCTTTTCCTGCCATTCTATGTCAGCAAACATTTGGTCCCCAAAGCCTGATTTTCTAGATCTGATTATTCCAGATGAAAACAGTAATAATTATATTAACTACTATTTCACCATGACCCACATGCTGCTGCAGTCACTTTTATAACCAGCTGATCCTCATGCTGGCAAATGAATCTGATAAAGCCCAGGTCACATCCTCACACATCCGTGCTACAAAGGAGTCTGAGAAGGCCCATTTCTTGCTTGCCCATGGCAGAGGGGAGGGAAGGGGAATGAGTGTTCATAGATGCTGGGCAGCCCCAAGACAGGACAAATATCCACTGTGGGGTCCATATTTTAGTTTTAATGGCAAAAAGTTTAAAAATTGCTGGTGTAGGTGATTTCTAAGTTCCTTATAATACTAACATCATCATCATCATAAACTATTATAGTTATATGAGTTCTTTTTTTAAAAAAATCTTTATTGTCAAGAGTATTACAGAGGTCTCCCTCTTTTCTCCCATTAGCCCCTCCATGCTATTCTTACCCTGCCAAGGCTTTTACCACTCTATTGTTTGTGTCCTCAGGTAATGCATATATGCATATAAGTTTTTTAGTTACCTCTTCCCACCCCCTCTCCCTGCTTTCTAATGGGATTTATCTGTCTATTCCATGTTTCCATGCCTCTGGTTCTATTTAATTCATCCATTTATTCTGTTCATTAGATTTCTTGTTCATTTATTTTAATTTTATTTATTTATTTAAAATATGCCAGGAGACTTGTGCTGGAGACAACCTTATAGGACTAGACTTGCAAAATTACAAAGCCTCTGTGCTCAGCTTGGATGGGGCAGAGACTCAGAGCTGACCAGACAGTCTTGACTTCTGTCAGCCCTGCCCTTGCTCATGCCTCCAGACCTCTGCCTTCCTCAGCTCCCCTGAGTTTCTGCCTGACAGTCCAGATTCCCCCAGGCTCACCCAGAACTGGGGTTCAGTGCAGTCAGGAGCTTCCAACTCCCTTCCAATAGGGAAAGCTAGAAGCAACCTCAGCAGTCAGTCATGCACGCACTCATGCGCTCACGCCTCCAGACCCCTGCCCACAGCAGCTTCCTCTCTAAGTCTCTGTGTGCCTTTCTCTCTACCTGACAGTCCAGATTCCCCGTCTGAGCCTGGGTCTATGGCATTTCGCCCAGAACTGGGGTTCAGTGCAATCGTGGGTTTCCTTCCTTCTCGCGTCAGAGAATGCCAGCCAGGCACTCAGCCGCCCTTCCTCTCCACGTGTATGCCTCTGTATCTCAGTCCTTTGCAGCTCTGATTCTCCGTGTGGTTTCCTCTTTTCTTCTAGTTGTAGAATTTCCACTAGCCAGCTTTCCTGTGGTTCTGGGTGATGTCCGTTCTGTCTTTTAGTTGTAGTTTTAAAATTGTTGTGGAGGGCAGCAGTTCAGGTGTTTATCTATGCTGCCATCTTGGTTTCTCTCCTGACTTTTCTTTTTCCTTCTGGGTCCAATTACTCTTAATTAATCCTATCTTTATTTAAAGATTTGTTTGTTTGTTTTTAATATATTTTTATTGATTTCAGAGAGGAAGGAAGAGGGGGAAAGAAAAAAAATCTATGATGATGAAGAATCATGGATTGGTTGCTTCCTGCAAGTCCCCCACTGGGGATCGAGCTCACAACCTGGGCTTGTGCCCTTGACTGGAAATGAACCTAGAACCCTTCAGTTCGAAGGCTGACACTATCCACTGAGCCAAACCTGCTAGGGATAAAGTTTTTGTATTTTATTCATCATGGCTATTTTTGCATCAGTGCTTTCTATCTCTTGATGGGGTGTGTGCAGGAGGCAACCATTGGAGGTCTCTCTCACACACTCGCTCTTGCTCTGTCTCTAATATATGTGTGTATTGCGTGAAGGTTACTTCTGTTGATTGCTTAGTGCTTTGGTGTCCCCTTGAATGTTGCACCAGAGGAGCGTCCTCCCTCACCTCACCCCACCTGCCCCCGATTGGGTCCTCTGCCCTCCCAGGTGGGTGGTTTGAGATTTGGGGTTCAGATCACATGCATCACAAGGAGGAGAAGAAAAGAAGGCTTTGAGACGGGTGCCTAAGAGAGGTGAATGCCGCACAACAACAAGAGTCCCAACTCACAGACTGTCATAGGGTGTCTGTCTCTGGGGTCCCCATGTGCACAGCCAAGGCTGTGGTTTCTGTGGGTGCCCACGAGCTCCATGTAGTCACACGTGTCTCCGTGTCTGTGTCTGTCTGGTTCACACTGTGCCTGTGTGGCTGTTTCCCGGTGTGCGCCTCTTCCTGTTGACACTTGTGTTTCCTCGTATGTTCCTGCCCTGTCTCTGCGCCTGTGCTCAGCTTCCACGTGGGCTCCGGCTGCCGGGATCCCCACAGCTTCACACAGGCCATCGCCGACTGCCGGCGCGTGTTCGAGATGGGCCGTGGGGTCGGGCATGACATGAGCCTCCTGGACATTGGAGGGGGCTTCCCTGGAGTGGAGGGCTCTGAGCCGGAGTTTGAGGAGGTAAGGGGAGGAGGAGAGGGCGTCTGGGGTCCCAGCCTGGGTTCATTGCACAGAGTGTCTGTTAGTGCACATGGAGCTCTTGGCACTCAGACATGTGGCTGCATGCAGCTGGGCTTTGTGTTGGTTGAGAGGTCTCTGACTCTACATGCATGGCCTGTGTGCATATACAAGTGTGTATACGTGTGTGTGTGTGTGTGTGTGTGTGTGTGTGTGCATGTGTGCATGCAGTTCTGTGCCTTCTTTAGACGTGTTGGTTACCACCCCTAGTAAAATAGCGGTATACTTACTGTGTCCCCCACACCCAGGGGGCAGTTCCCCTTTGCTGATCGCGTAATGATTTTAATGATTCCCAGTCAGACCACATGGTGCTGCAGCCTGGTCACTAGGCTTGTGCCCTCAGGCACCCCTCCCCTCTGGGCCACAGTTTCACCTGTTTCCTCCCCTGCTCAAGGGGATGCTGACACCTTCCCACAGAGCTGTCAGGGGAATGAAGAGAGAAGATGCAGGGAAAGGCCCCACATAGGAACTGGCCTCCCAGGCCTCGGGTCTGTCCCCACAGATGGCGAGAGCGATCAATGCTGCCCTGGCCCAGGACTTCCCCGAGGGAGCCGGCATTGAAGTCATTGCGGAGCCCGGCTGCTTCTATGCGGCATCTGTCTGCGTGGCCGCGGTCAACATCATCGCCAAGAAGGCTGTGCTGCAGCCTGGTGGGTGGGCCCGGACTGGGCTGGGAGCACTCTGTCCAGCGGTCCCCAGGCCTCGGGGAAGGAGGAGCAGAGGGTCTGAGTTCCACATTTGGGGAACAGATGCTGTGATTTAGCTACAGGACAGAACCTGTCAGTAACATTATTGTGCTGTTCTCAGACGACCTGGAGGGAGGCATGGGGTCTGTTCTCCCTGTGCCTGGAGGGGAAGTCTGAGGGCACAGCCTCCACTCCCTGTGTGCACCTCACTGTTCCCAAGCCGACATTTTCTAACAGGCATGTAGTTTTATAACAAAAAGATACAGTCATTAAATACTAATTTTACAGCACATACATGAAGGAAATATTGTCGGTATCATGGCCTGGAGTTAAGGGTGACATTTGTAGGGTAACTGACATTTGTAGGGTAACTGTAAATGATATGGAGGTCACCATCTCAGGAGGGTTTTTGATTGTTTGTCATGTGGGGGACAGAGTCAGGTGGTGTTGCTGTCCTCACAAAGGGACTAAGTAGAAACTCAAGTTCATGATGAGCTAGAATAGACTCACCCTCTGGGTTAGTGCCCTTTACTCTGAAATTTTATGACCATCATATAATATTTCTAAATAATATCTATTTTATGTTTTAAATATTTTTATTGATTTCAGAGAGGAAGGGAGAGGTAGAGAGAGACAGAAAATCAATGATGAGGGAGAACCACTAACTGGCTGACTCCTGCACATCCCCCACTGGGGATCGAGTTTGCAACTTGAGCATGTGCCCTGACCAGGAATTGAACCATGACCTTTTGTGGTCATAGGTTCAGGCTCAACAACTGAGCCATGCCAGCTGGGCTCTAATTCATTTTAATCTGTTTCCTTATCCTTTAGACAATGCCCTACCCACATCTTTGTCATCCTAAAGGCACAAAAGGTCTCATTAGAGAATATTGGGGTTTGGGGATATGATTTCAGTCATCATTTAACAGAGGCCTGATATATACATATTATGGCTTACTATGTTTGTCTTCACAATAGCATGAGCTGCCAGTGATTAAGGATCTATTATGTGAGAAATTACTGTTTTACCCAATTTCTGCTCAGCCCTCCTGTGAGGCAGTCTGGGGTCATTCCCATTTTCCTGGCAGAGATCTTGAGGCTCAGAGAGAGGAAGTGATTGTCTGAGGCAGCAAAGCTAGTTCGTGCACAGCGGTGCCAGGTCCGTCCGACTGAGAGGCTGGTGCCCTTGTATTTGCAGACATGCCAGCCGAGTGAGCGCCCAGCCTCAGGGCTGCCATGACTAACCCATGACCAACTGGCTTAGGGTCAAGTGGGGCCATGGGTGCAGAAGGCAGAGTCAGTGCTGGCAGTTGAGAGAGCAGAGGACAGGAGTGACTCACACCAGGGAGAAGTGTAGGGGTGGAGGGGTCGGGGGGAGACCCAGGGAGAGGAAACTAATAATGAGAAAGATCTGGGTATCTAAATGCTCAAGTGCTTGGAATGGCCCCAGTACCCACGGAAACCAGTGGAAAGATTAAGAAAATTAATGTCTAAGGACAGACTAGGATTTGCTGTTCAGAAACTGGCTGGTAGGAGTTCATGTCCTAGGATCTGGGGCTGTTGGTGAGCATCAGCTCAATGTACGTGGGTGTGTGGTGGAGCTGGGGAGCAGCCACCATGTAGTCATGAGGCATCAACAGAGGCAGAGTATTTAAAGGGAAGTAGGCGACCATGACGCTGCTCTCTGACTGTGAGAGCCGGGCCCTGTTATGGGGACGAATCCCAGCCCTGCCACATTGTCCTGTGCAACTTCAGGCAAGACTCAGTTTCCTCAAATGTACAGTAGTGTTCTCTGTCCCTACTCAAGAGTGTCGTGAGGAGAATGAAATGATTTGATACGTGCAGACAGGTTGCAACAATGCCTGGTTACTTGTACAGTCATTATTAGTGGCAATAGCAGCCGCAGCACTCTGATGAGGTGCAGGTGGTGCCAAGGAGCTGTGGGAGCTCAGAGAGCAGGCCTGAATCTGGGGAGGGGATCTGGGGAGGCTCTGAAGCAGGGCACAGGGTAATCCCGTGCTGGGCAGAGGGTCTGGGCCAGTGTTGGACTCAGTGTTGACCATCAGTGATGAGACCAGGCTGAGCACAGTCCTGTCTTTTCCCCTCTCCCAGGAGGCCACCGGAAACTGCTGTACTATCTCAGCGACGGCCACCATGGCACCTTTCGCGATTTACTCAGGGAGCCTTACCCCAGGGTGCCAACGGTGGTGAAGGTAAGGGGACCCTGGTGTGGCTCTGGCACCTCCCGGACCCCGAGAGCAGTTAAGTTCAGCCCCTTTCCCTGTGAGGCAGGGACCCCTCTGCGAGGTGCAAGGGGGCAGGGCCTTAGAGTACGCATGGCTTTGCAGATTGTCATACCACATGCGTGTACAAAGATGTGAACACGCAAGCCTGTTTGCATTTGCATGTGCACTGCTGTGTGTGTGCATTTTTGTGTATGAGCATGCTGACTGACACCTGTACAGGTAGGTGGTGGACAGGTACGTGATCCTGTGTTGGTGTATAAGCACATTGGTTTGCTTCTGGGTTTCCATGTGATCTCTCTGTATGCCGTGTGTGTGTGTGTGTGTGTGTGTGTGTGTGTGTGTGTGTGTGTTACCAGAATCTTTGAACGTTGGGGATGCAGTAGTCCTAGGAAATGGAGGGTCTCCAACTTGCTTGACAATAGACTCATCTAGGAAGGACCCCGATGGTTGGCGAAGGCCAGACAATTGAAATCAGGCCTCTCATGGGTTGGGACGTGGCATCAATCCTTGGTTAAAACTCCTCCAATGTGGCTCAAATGTGCAGCTGAGTTTGACACCATATTTTGAGTGATTAATGACTTAAACCTCTTGCTTTTAAAGATGGGAAACAGGCCCCCTGTGTCTTGCCTTGAGATTTGGCAGGGCTAGAATGTGTCACTTGAGTGATTCTAAGCTCCATGAGCTCGGTCAGGAGCAGTGCCTGGCACATAGGGACTGGTTGGTGTGGGTGACGGCCTGTGTCCTTGCTGTGCCTGGGGGTGCTCTGCTGGCCGAGGGCATGGGCTGTGAGGGTGGTGGGGGCAGGAGCTCTTCCTCCTCTGATTCCCACCCCCGTGTCCCTGCAGGAGCTCTGCTCAAAGCCGCCCCTCTTCCCCTGCATCCTTTATGGTCCCACGTGCACTGCCTTTGACAAGCTCTTCAACGAGGAAGTGCAGCTGCCTGAGCTGGACGTGGGTGACTGGCTCATCTTCCCCTCCATGGGCGCCTATAGTGCAGCCCTGAGCTCCACCTTCAATGGCTTCCTGCCTGCCTCCATCTGCTACATCGTGGGACCTGAGCTCAGGTATCTGAGTGGGACAAGATGGGGGTTCTCATGGGGATTTGAGCTTGCTCCAGGAAGCAGGCAGCACTATGGCCCCAGCTGACCCTATCCATGGCCAAACCCCCACTCTGCTCTGATCTTTTTTGGCTGTTCTCTGGTTCCCTCATTAGATGTTCCTTCCCTACCAGCCTCAGGCTCCCTACCAGGCTCTGCCAAAAGGCCCCTTGTCTGCCCAACCTAGGGTTCACTCCCCGAGGTGGTGAAGATGGCTCTAGAACACTCCTTTACCAGTACAACCTCTCCACAGGAACCTGCTGGAGACAGCATCTTAAGCTGGGACATGCAGCTTGAAGCGGCTCCAGATACCTCGGTGTGTCCACGTGGGACGGCTTGGGGGTGGAGGTGGAGGTGGGGGTGCAATAGGGGATGGGGGAGAATAACACAGGGAAGCAGAGGTTTGGGTGTCTTTGAAATGATGAGGCATCTTTTCAGGTTTAAAAATGTGTGTGTGTGTGTGTGTGTGTGTGTGTGTGTGTGTGTCCCCTTCAACCCCACCCAGAGTCCATCTGAATTCCAGCCTAGTCCCTCTGGACAGTCAACCACACACTTCCTGCTCTTAATACTCTAGGCCTTGGGATTGGGTTGGCTGAGAAACTAGTGTTATTACAACACCCACTCCCCTGAAGGCCATATCCTGGAATGGCTACTTTTCAATCAGTCCGTGAGCCTGCATTGTTCCTGAATGATTTACATGACCTATGTAACCCCCCCCCACACACACACACACACACCAGTGGTGAGCACACTGGCTTTGGAGTCAAATAGGCCTGGACTGAATCCAGGCTCCCCCAGTCTCAGAACCTCAGTCTCTCCATCTGTGGAGTGACCTGAGTACCCTCCTCGAAAGGTTGTTGAGGGGATTAAGCCACCTAATGCACGTCCTCTTTCAAGGTCTCTTCACTTCCAGGGTCTAACTCTGGCTGGTCCTCATCCTGGACCCTTCCTGCTCAGAGACCACTCCCATCTTCAGGGAGGATGCACAGCAACTGGCCACACAGCTAATGGGCCTGCCACGTGGATGCCCCATCTGTCCTTAGCATTAAGAAGCCCCTACGCTGGGAGGTTGGATGGACAAAGTGTGGATACAGCCAACTCTAATGTTGGGCAGATGCTAGTGTGTGTCTCCCAGGCACACTAAAACTTTAAAAACAATATTTAAGAAGTTCTAAGCTCTAAAAGAGAATGGGTCCTACAGGGAAGGATGTTTGCAGAGACAGGGATAGGGTCATATTATGATGATCCATCATAGATCTGCAGCAAGCAAAGGTGGAGTGGGTCTCAGAAGCTAAAGCCACCCACCTGTGTCCAGTGTTCTTTTAAACTCCACCTGATGAGACTTCTTTGATCCACAGCTTCTGCAAATGGTTCTTCCCATCCATCAATCTTGCTGCTGCCTCCACTCAGCCACAACCAGAGGAATCTTTTATCATCTGTGGGCTGAAGAGATTTCTTCCCGGTCATCTGAGGAGAAGGGATGGCTGCAGATGCCACCTAAGGAAGCCAGAAGGCTCACACAGCCTTTAGAACATGTGCTACTCATTCCTCCACTCCCAGCCTCTAAAAATTTGGCATGGACATATCCACCCTTACCCCCTCAGAGGTGTCTGGAAATACAAATATGAGTAGGCTTTAGGTAAACATAAAGTTTTATTCAGATGCAAGAGCTGTTGATGTGTTTTATGTTTTGCCCTGTAAGTGCTGTCTTGTGGAATTTAGCTGTCCATCCATCCTTTAAATACCCATCCATTTAAACATTGATCCGTCCATCCATCCACTTGTCCATCCATTCATTCATCTATAATCTATTCATCCATTCATCCTCTGATTGATCCAGCCACACCCCCATCCATCCATCCATTTGTCCATCTATCCATCCATTCATCCATCCACCCAACTGTCCATCCATTTGTCCATCTATCCATCCATTCATCCATCCATCCAACTGTCCATCTATTCACAAAATAAAATGTGATGTCCTACTCTGCTGGAGGCCAACGCATAGCAGCATTAACATGAAAGTGCAAAAGAGGCATTTGAAGGCCAATGGGCCTTGATCTCAGCAGGGCTGAAATCAGCATGGGATTGCTCCTGCTGTGATTGCGATGGCTCAAGGTGATTTCCTGACTGATAATCTTTACATAGTTTATTAAACTTTACCTTTGATTCTATCTGCTCTGCCTATGTGCATTGCTAAGGGGCAAATGAGTAACCAAACTGAATAAAAAGCAGGCAGGACCCAAACTTGTGGACCCTCTTCTGGAAAGAGTTGCCAACTAGCCCCCCATGCCTTCAAAATTCATTTTTCTTGTATAGTGTCTTCATTGTGTGTCGGCTCTCCTACAAGTCATCATGAACCCAATGAACAGGGTGCAGCACTACTCTGTGTCTGCCCCTGTTCTAGGCCTAGGAGCTTACCTTCCAGATTTGCTGGGGGGAGAGGGGGCAGGCAGAAGAAAACATATAAATAAGTGATAAAATGAAGTGGAAACAACAAATGTTGTGAAGAAAAATTAAAATAAGGCAAAGGGATAGGAAAGAATAGAGGTTGGTGCTATTTTAGGTGGAGGGCCAGGGAATATCTCTGAGGGTTAGCTGGGTCAGAGAGTGCCAACATTAAAAACAGAAAGCCCAAAGAAGGCAAGGGGTCCTGTGTGGGTGAGCAGAGTGAGTGAGAGGAGGTTTGGGGAGATAAGGAAGGAGGAGGGTCCAGGAGCTCAGACCTCCTGGTGAGTCAGGGTTTTCACTGTTCTGAGTGGGAGGGAAGGCCCTGGAAGGTTTGAGCAGGTGGGTGCAGTGAGAGAATGCAGAAAACTTGAGGGGCTCCTTCCAATTCTTCCTCCACCCCCCCCCCCCCCCAACAAATGCTGGGTGGTCATAGTTTGGGTAGTAAGAAGGACCAGGCTCAAAACAGGCCGTAAAGGTCGAGTCAGGAGAATTAGCTGAGGAGTTAGATATGGCTTATGGGCAGAGTGGAGTCAGCAAGGACTCCATGGCTTTTGGTCAGAGCAATCCACAAATGGGGATTCTGGGGATGAGGGGAGAAACAGCTTAGGGGGTTCAAGTCAAGAGCTCAGTTTGGACAGGGAGATTTGAGAAGCTTATTCAACTGCCAAATGGAGTCAGATGTGAGCACGTGAATTCAGGGCAGAGGTCAGATATGGACATGGGAGAGAGACATGAACATGGGAGAGAGACATGAACATGGGAGAGAGACATGAACATGGGAGAGAGACATGAACATGGGAGAGAGGCATGAACATGGGAGAGAGTCATGGACATGGGAGAGAGGCATGGACATGGGAGAGATGCATGGACATGGGAGAGAGTTATGGACATGGGAGAGAGGCATGGACATGGGTGTCATCCCACTGGATGGACCTTAAATCTCCAGGGCTGCCCAACTCAGCCAGGAAGTGAGCGTCCATAGAGAAGATACAAGTCATGAAAACAAAGAGAAGAAACTCTTTAAGAAGAAAGAAACCTTCAACTGAACTTGGGTGGGGTGAGGGCTGAGAATGGAATTGGGAAAGCAGAGGCCATTGGTGATCTTCACCTTGAGGTTTCATGCTTAATGCCAAGGGAGGTTGGTGCAGTAGAGTCCAGAGAGGATGTTGGGGAGGGGAGGAGCGTGTGGAATTGGGCTCCTCTCCCAGGGAGCTGTGCTGCAGAGGGATGCAGGAAACAAGGAGGGTGACTGGAAGATGTTCCTGAAGGGTCATGAGTGTTTAAGAGAAGATTATATCTTGTCTGTAGATCATGGACTGATTAATAGAGTGAATAATAAAGGCACAGATGAGAGGAAAGAGTCCCAAGAGCAAAATCCTTGGGTGGGTGGGAGGGGTTAGTGTCCTGTGTGTGAGGGGTGTGCCCTAGACGGGAGCTGGGACCGTGCCTCCTGGTACAAGAAGAAGGCAGCGCACACTAAGGGCACAGGTTGGTAAGACAATGTGAGATTCTCTTCTTGATTGTTTCTCTTCTCAGTGAAAGGAGAAAGAAGATCATGGCCAAGGGGGAGGAGGTCTTGTGTTTTGAAGAAAGGCTTGTTTTCCCAAAGATGGGGAAAATCACAAGAGTGAGAGACTGAAGAGACCAGTGAAACAGAATCCCATTGCCAGCTCAGGTACCCCCTTCTGGTTTGAGGATGTCAGTTTTGAGTGAGGCTGGTCACGTGTTGTTTCTTCTTCAACCATGTTCAGCTGCAGAGTGCAGGTGCGGAATGGGAAGGGGCAGGGAAAGTAAAGAGGGAGGAGACTGCTTGGAGTGTGAAGAGTTCATGGGGGGCTCAGCAAGTGTAAGCTCCACCCATGGCTTCCCCAGAGCTTCAAGCACCCTGCAGTCCTCAAACCCTTTTTTTTTGACCCCCACATGCTGTCCTTCCACATTCTTTGTCTGCTGGATTCTCATAATGACCCTGTGAGTTCATAATGACACACACACACACACACACACACACACACACACACACACTTCATAGAAGGCAATTACCTGGGCCAGCCAGTAAGTGGCTGAGCTGGAGTTGAATTCGGTGTCCTTCCTTTTGGGTATCAGGAGCATGTGCATGGTGTTGAAGAAAGTCTTGCACTTCAGATGGTGAAAATGAACCAACTTGGCTGTTGGGAGATTGAATTTTAGGTATTTTGTGCTAGAGTCTAGGTGGCCCAGGCTTTGTCATGATTCATCCATAGTATCCTGCTGCCACCTATTGGTCATTTATGAGTGTTGTACCCAAAGAGAACCTGGTTTGCTTAGGTAAATGGGCCTGGGGCCAATAACACGTTGTTGAAAAGGACTACAGAGGAATTCTCATCCACTTTTGACAAATGAGGAGAAGGAAGTTCAGGGAGATGACTTCAAAAAGGCACCTGCACTCTCCTACTCTATCCCTTCAGTTGTTCATTCATTTAATAACTAGGCACTGGGATTTAGCAGAAAATAAGGCAAAGAAGGCCAATGGTCTTCTAGAGTTGCCATTCCTCATGGGGAAGAGGGGGAAGGGACAGATACTAAACAATTAGGTAAACCAGATAATGATAGAGGTGATGGATTCTGTGGAGAAATTAAAAGGGAGAGTAAATAGTCAGGAGATGACATTTGAGCTGAGACCCAATGGCTGGGAGGCTTAGGGAAAGACACTCCAAGACATCACTGCAAAGGCCCAGAGGATATGGAAGGTCTGAGCAGGTTCCAGAACACATGGCGCCCACTGATGCCCCAGCCCACGGTTATCCGGGGAGAACGTGTGGACTGTTCTCCCAGGGGGGTCATGCCATGGACCTTGTCTCAATTGATCCACAGCCTTTCCCACTCCCCACCTGAGTTACTCTACACAGCTGACCAGTTGAAGCTCTCTCTTCTCTCTGCTTGTGTGACAGCGACCTCTGGAGGCAGGAAGAACTATCCTTCTGTGAAAATTAAGGCTTCACAATGAAACAGAGATGTTCTTAGTTTGAACCCACTGACATATGGAAAGCTAGAGCAGAAAACATGGGTGTGCAGAGTCAAAGGTCAAGGATGACATTTCTACAACCTGGGACAGGAGCTTGTAGGAGAGAACTGTAATCAGTCTTGCTTGTAGCTGTTGCCATGTGATAAGTGTGTGTCTGTGGCTCTGTCCACTGCTAATGGTGAGACATTTAAAAATATATGTATTTTTATTGATTTCAGAGAGGAAAAGAGAGGGAGAGATAGAAACATCATGATGAAAGAGAATCGTTGATCAGCTGCCTCCCGCATGCCCCACACCGGGTATTGAGCCAGCAATCCAGACATGTGCCCTAGCTGAAATAAAACTGTGACCTCCCGGTTCATAGGTCGATGCTCAACCACTGAGCCATTTTTTAAAAATGACTATAAGTTTGCATGCATAGTATGAGTATGCTCTACTCAAGTCCTAAGAAATAATACGTCTTGGAAGCAAAGTCAGTCTCCAAATTGGGAATTTTGGCACGTCACGCCAATACTACCCAATTACGTAACCTGGCGAGGAATGAGTGAACAACAGATGATGCAGTCATTGTAGCTAAGCTGACTGAAAATGGATTCTGTAGAGTGAAGCCGGTGGAGCTGGCTCAGATCAAAGGGACTGAAGCATGAAAAACAGATTTTATTTTACTTTAGCCCGAGGCCTTAAGCCGTTGGATTTCTCAGTTGTGCGTCAGTGCCCAGAGATACATAAATTCTTATAGAAGCACTCGGGAAGGAATGAAGGAGTCAGGAAAGAATGCCCACGTGTCCAGACGGACACGTGACATCCATTATCCAGGCCAGGGGTCATCTGGGTGGTGATCACTGCAGACTAACCTAGAGGCGCTGAATGCGAGACGGATTCTTCTCAGGAATGTTTGCTATGAGTACAGAACCTGGTAACATTTCTGATTCACAAATCCTGGGACTCTTTAATAAACTTTGCCATTTTTAATTTTAGCAGCCTCCTGAGTCATTTATGTGAGGTCAACACAGGTATTTTCCAGTGTTTGAATATTTGCTATTGGCTACATATTCTTCTTTGTAAGGCGAAATATTTCATGGTGAGAAAAAGGGAGCTTCTAGCCCTGGCTGCATAGAGCGCTGGCCTGTAGACTGAAGAGTCTGAGGTTCCATTCTAGTCGAGGGCACAGTTGGGTTGTGGGCTGGAACCCCAGCACGAGGCAGCCAATCAATGATTCTCTCTCTCCCTCTCCCCTCCTCTCTGAAAATAAAACAAATAAACAACAACTATATATATCACACACCACTGAGTGGCCAGATTATTATGATCTCTGAACTCATAATAACCTGGCCACTCAGTGTGTGTGTGTGTGTGTGTGTGTGTGTGTGTATAATGTTATAGGAAGCAATATGTGCCCTAATAGCCAACTTGAAGATGTGTTTGGATACACTCAACCAGCATCAGTGCAAAATGAAATAATTTTTTTTTGAAGTCTGAAATATTTATCCTAAAAACAAAAGCCAAGGGCAAGTAATATTTTTATGTGTTTTAAACGTTTATATTTAAGGATAACTTTTAAATAAACATTTGTGGCATTATCAACCCACTTTTAAAAATATTTTTATTTGACCTTTACTTTGAGTTAATGTTTCCTTGTTCTAATAATTTTTATTATCAAATGTCTTTATAAAATAGAAGTCATTTTATATGCTATTGAAAAGTATCATCTTGTTATAGTACATTGACTTGTCATAATGATAAACCATGCATTTATTATTATGGTTTTTAAAAACAAACAAACAAAAAAAACCCGAAAACTTCTGAAATATTTAGTAGAACCTTCTTCCAGAAGAATGTTCACGGTTTATTATTATTATGCTCAGTCATTACTTTTTCAAAACTCATCAAAGCGTTAGGAAAAATACAGAATAACGCACTTCTCAGGAATTGCTGAGAATTTTCGGAACCCTTGTATCTCCTTCTCAAAACCCAAAGATTCACATCAGTTAGGAATTGGAAATGCTCTTTGAAGTTTTAATAGTTCTCGGACTTTTTGTCTCTAATCTCCAGATCTTTGTCTTTTCTTCTGACCTACCGAGTCGGGCTCCTCTCCCTCCTCCTCCACGCTGCCTCAGAGGTCTTTCTAAGGTGAAAACCTGCCCTGTCATTCCTCTGCGAGATCCTCCCCAGCTCCCCAATCCTTCCGCAACAGCTGCGCACAAGCATCTGGGAGTTTCCCCCACGTGGCGGGGGGAGCCTCGTTCCGGTACACTGAATCGGAGCTTTGGGACTGGAAGCCTAGGAACATGCATAAGAAACACAACTTCTGGATGATTTAAAAAACGTCTTTATGGTTAAAAACAGCACAAAGGCAGAAAGCCACCGAAAACAAATGTACAGATTATTGAACCGTAATGAGGCAAACACCCGTATCTGGAGGCAAAACCTTGCCACCCAGCACAGAAACTCTCCACATGCTCCGCCCAACCGTAACCCGTCCCCATCCACCAAGGGCAACCGTCACCCCGAATCTCCTCTTGCCTGTTTCTGCTTGTTTATTTTTATGTCATTAAATTCTGTTTAATGTTTGCTCCTCTTTTCATCTTTTTTATTTTCCTTATAATTTATTTGTTACTGAGACCAGATCATTTGTCTTACGGTTTCCCATGGTCTTTGCTAATGACACCCCAGCTAGCATGTTCCTCTCTTCTCTAAATTTCCTGTTAGTTGGCAGATGAATCTAGACTAGAGGCTTAATCTCAATTCATGTTTCTCTCTGTTTTTTGATGTTCTTTTTTTAACAAGCCTACCTTTACCCGTAATGTGTGTTCGTCATCGTGTGACTCACATGATTGTGTTTTCTCTCTCCTCTTGTACATTCCCTGGCCCAGATCTGAAATCCGCCCATCTATCGTGGGTAAATTCCCAGGAGTAGAATTCCCAGTTCAAAGGCAGTGAAGGGTTTAACGTCCTAAGAAGCTGTTAGAGTTTTCTGAGGTGAGGTCACCAGCAAGGAACATTCCAGTTGCTCTAAATCCTCCCCAGTGTTAATTTTACCTGAGCCATTCTGGCAGCGTGAACTACTACTTCATTGTGGTTTTCATTGGAAGTCTCCTAACAACTAATGCTGTGCAACACCTGTGTGTGTGCTTATTGGCTTCTTTTGTGAAATGTCTCGCCAGGTCTTATTTCAATGATCTATTAGTGTGTCACAAACCACCAGAAACATGAGGGGCTTAAGACACAACCATTTATTTGCTCACTATTCTGCACTCTGAACTGGGCTTATCTGGGCAGTTCTTTTGCTCCAGGTGATGTTGGCTGCAAACGCCTGAGGCTCAGCTGGGACTGAACATGCCTGGTGTTGACACAGGCCTGGTGTTGCCACTGTGGGGGGGAGGGAGGGGAACAGAACAGCAGGAAGCTGGCCAGGGATCTCTCGCCACAGGTTCCCCACTGCGGTAGCCAGATCACGTTCTATGTGACTCAGCGTTCCCAGGTGGGGCATTCAAAGAAGACAAAACCCACCCTGCAAGAGCTTGTCTGCTTGAAGCAGGCTAGCTAGTGCCCCACAGGCCAGAGTAAGCCCCTCTGTCTGAGTCCAGAGTCAATGAGGAAGGGACTAGATAAGGGCGTAAAGACAGGGGGCACAGTTCAATGGGGGCCACCAACAGAAGCCTACCTCAAGTCTTTGACCACTTCTAATTGCATTGTCTTTTTAATATCACACCACTTCTTAATATACTCTGAATGCAAATCTTTTGTTAGATATAAATAAGTACTGTGAATATTTGTTCTAAGTCTGTGGCTTACCGGTTAATATTCTTTATATTAATTTTTTTATTGATTTCAGAGAGGAAGGGACAGGGAGAGAGATACAGAATCATTGATTGGCTGCCTCCTACACACCCCACACTGGGAATCGAGCCCAGTCAGGTCATGTGCTGGGTTTCGGCTCCATCCCCAGTGTGGGGCATACAGGAGGCAGCCAACCGATGATGATGTTTCTCTTTGAAATCAATCAATAAATAAAAAGTTAAAAAAATAGAAACAAAAATCTTGACATTAACGTCTTAATTTTAGTTATTGTATTATTCACTTGGTAAAAATAAGTCCAATGTGGCTCTTTTCAAATTCACTGTTATTTTTTAATAGTTTCCCTATTTCGTGCTAGTCGTATAAGCTCGGCTTTCATTTATTTATATTCTGTGTAAAATAATTCCAGTGTCTAAATTCTCAATGGGTATTTTTTTTGTTGCCTCTCATTTCTTCTGGTTCTTGCCATGGGATCTTATTGACGTAAAGATTTATTTGTGTGATTACTTTGGTATTGAGGCTGAAGAGAGCTCCCTACAAAAATAAAAAGGTTTGCACTTGCTTTTTCCTCCAGGTGCCGACAGTCTGGGGTCATCTGAGTCCAGGTTCCAGGCTTGAAGTTACATGCCACCCAGCAGATACAAACGAGGCTACAAGACCAGACAAGGGCTGGTGTGCTTCTGAGCGCCTGGGTCTTTGGGGTCCGAGCTTGCTGTGGGGAGGGGTTCCTTCCCACGTGATCTCGCTTTTATTTGGGCCCCTTGACCAGCGGAGTTAGCAAAGCAGCAGCTGGAAGTGGCCAGAATGAGGAAATGTCCTCAGAATGGAAGCGACTTCAGTGCTTGGTTTATCTAAGTTTCTGCTTTCCCTTCCGTGGAATTCTCGTAACACCTTCCTTTCTGTTTTTAGGTTTGCAGTGGGAGAGCTGCTCGGAGGAACGCAGCCTGACATTACCAGAGAAAAGGAGTTTGTTAGACCTCAGGCTCCCCCTCACAGAGAAGGATCCGGTGGGGCGGGGAGGGGAGGCCACCTTCCTGGGGTCTTAGAACCAGTAAGAAACGGAGCCAGGCAGTGACCAGAGGCCTCTTCCACCAGGGCTGCTGCTCTCTTCCCCAAGCCCCCTTCGAGACTTGGCTCCTCCATATGGAGCGAAGAGGCCTGGCCGGATGGTCTCTGAGGGCCCAGGCGACCCAGATGTCTCCGGGGCAGGATCTCGTGGTTTCTCAGTCCTCTGAGACACGCTCAGCCTCCTCTGCACCTTTGCCTTCTCAGACTCGGTGCGCAAACCCCACACCTGAGGCCGGCCCCTGACAATTCCCAAATCAGCCACCAGGGGGAGGTGGTGTGCTGAGATCGCCCAGGTTCTGAGATGCCCGCACGTAGGGCTGCTTCTTCTTGTAGGTCTTTGCTTCTCACTCTCTGAGTAAAGGGGAAATGATTTCGCCTTGGATCAAAGCCCCAGGAGGACCCTTCTGCTTCCTTTCGTTTGCCAAACTCGGGCAGATACAAGGAGAGAAATCATTCTATCCCTACCCTTGCGAACCTCGTGATCCACTAAGTCAGCGCTCCCAACCTTTTTTGGCCACGCCCCACCTGAGCATCAGTAAAATTGATTCTATAATTCTTCTTATTCAAATACTAAACTATTATTCACGTGGAGAAAGCCTAACAGGCCACTAACAAGCTTCCAAAGAACATGGCATCCATGAAAGAAAAAATAAAAGAAGGAAGGAACAGCAGTAATGAGGAAGAAATCACTAAGAAATAGTTAAAATAATAATAATAATATGAAGTGATATGAAAAATAGCAAATAAAGTTTCAAAACATATAATAGAGAACTGAAATGCATAAATATGTCACAATATATATTTATATACGGTCTACGAGGCCCCTAGAACCATAAGAAATGCAAAAAAAAAATCATATTAATAACTCATTCTCAAATTGCCCCCTTGGGGGCATGTGCCCCAAGTTGGAAACCACTGCACTAAGTCCTTTTCTCCAAGCTAGACTTCCGGATGTTTTTTCCACTTCCCTGTCTTTACTCCTGCTGTTCCCCTTCCCCCATCACTAGTATTTCATTTTCCCTCCTTCTTAAGGCTCAGCTCAGATGCCTTCTCCTTCCTGGACCTCCTATCAGGGTCCTCATCTCCATCCCCCCTCTTCATTCCCCCAACCCCCAGTTCTGGTTCTATCGCTTGAATTCCCCTCTGGCCTTGTGCTTTTTTCACGCTCCAGACTGGAAGCTTCTCGGGGAGGGCAGGATTTCCCTGACTCCTGGCGCCTGCTCCAGCCCAGGATACAATGAGTGCTGGGGAAGGGAAGTGGGAAGGTCTTCTCCCTGGGATTTCCCGGAGAGCTGCAGGAAGTCAGAACCAGCACCCAGAGGCCCTTCCTGCCCCAAACCCCGAGCCTTGGGCTTCAACTTTGCACTCGCTGCTGAGGAAATGACAAGAAAAGCCCCCAGTTCCAAAAACCAGTGTATAATATGAAACTAAAAGCACCAAAAGAGAACCTGGGAGGGTTTCTGATTCACTTTGGAGTTAGACCTTTCTATGACTCCAAACCGGAAGTCATAACAAAACAAACAAGCCAACTACAGAGAGAGAGAGAGAGAGAGAGAGAGAGAGAGAGAGAGAGAGAGAGAGAGAGAGATTTTAGATGATATTGATTTCAGAGCAAAAGGGAGAGGGAAAGAGAGGTAGAAACGTCAACGATGAGGCCCAGCCGGTGTGTTCAGTGGTTGAGGGTCTACCTATGAACCAGAGGTCATGGTTTGATTCTCAGTCAGGGCACATGCCCGGGTTGTGGGCTCAGTCCCCAGTGTGGGGTGTGCAAGAGGCAGCCCATCAATGATTCGCTTTCATCATTGATGTTTCTATCTTTCTCTACCTCACCCTTCCTCTCTGAAATAAGTCATAAATGTCTTTAAAAAGAGAAACATCAATGAGTATCTTAGGTATTCTCAGAATACCTGAGCCTTCAGCACAACCCCTGTGAGACAAGATAGCAATATCAAATACACTTGTGCTGGGCAGAATTCTAAGGTGACCCTCATTGGCTTTTACCTTTGCCCCTGTGTGGGGGCAGAATCTGTGAATATGATGAAAATATGAACTCTGGGGTTATCTATCTATCTATCTAATGTAGTTGGTTTGTTTGTTTATATGGCAAAGTAAAAATTTTAGATGTAAGTAAGGTTCTAAATCAGTTGATTTTTAAGGTAGAGACATGATCCTGAGTGGGCTGGGCTTGGTCAGGAAAGGCCTTGAAAAGCAGATATTTTTTTCTGGCTGGTCTCAGAAGGAGAAGTCAGAGATTTAAATCATGAAGCATGAGAAGAATTCATTGTGTCATTTGGGGAAAGCCACGTACAGAATGTAGGTGTCATCTAGGAGCTGAGAAGGCACCCAGCAAAAAAAAAACAGAGACCACAGTCCTACAACCACCAGGAACCAAACTTGGCCAATGCCAGGAATGAGCTTGGAGACTGATTTCCCTCAGAGCCTCCAAATGAGGACCACGCCTTGCCAACACGTTGATGGCGCCCTCAGCAGAGAACCCAGCCACACTCAGGCCAGACATCTGACCAACAGACTGTTAGTTAATAAATGGGTGTTATTTTAAGCTGCTGAGTCTGTGGCAATTTGTTTTGCTGCAACAGAAAACTAATACAATACCTACAACCTAGCCATCCACATTGGGGAATTTATTCTGCAAATACATTTGCATGTCTATGGAACAATACATGTACGTGATGATTGCAACATTGCTGTGACACAAAAAGGGAGGGGGAAAATGTCTAGTAACATTTAAAATGTCCATCCATAGGAAATTGGTTAAGTAAATTATTTCCATCTCTACAATAGAAACCAGGCAGTGATATGAAAGGAGGAAGCTCTGTCTGCTGATAAAGATCTGTCGGACACGTGCCTGGTAGGAAAGGGCAGCACAGTGATGTAGTTTGTTACCTTTTATGTGAAAAGGGCGTTAAGGACATGCATTCATTTTTGCACTTGCATAAAGGAACTCCAAAAGAATACGTAAGATGCTCATACAAAGTGATGGCCTGTGGGGTTGGGGATGAGGAGTCAGAAGAGGTCAAATGAGGCACCTGAGGCAGGCTGAGACTTTTTGTTCAGTGCTTTAAAAAATATATGTGGGTTTTTTTGTTGTTGTTGTTGTTGTTTTGTTTTGTTTTAGCAAGAGAGGAAGGGAGAGGGAGAGAGAGAGAAACATCTATCGGCTCCCTCCTTCAACCCCCTACTGGGCATTGTGCCCACAATTTCGGCATGTGCCCTGATTGGGCATAGAACCAGCGATCTCTCCATGCGTGGGAAGATGCTCAGCCAAGTGAGCCACCCTGGCCAGGGCTGTTCCATGCTTTTTAGGTACATTTTCAAACTCTGAGAATATATTAATTCGTTCACTTAAAAATAAAACAAAAGGAATTGTTTTAAAATGAATCAGTGGGGCACTGCCTTCCAGTGTCTTTCGGAGCCTGAGGTTATTCCCCCCCCCTGCCCTGTCTCAACAGGTTGGCTCTGGAGCACGTCATTCAAGTAACCCTCGACCTTCAGCATTCTGTCCTCATTCTCCTTCCGCCCCAGGGGGAATTAGAGACAAGGATTCAGATGGCTGTGGGAGTGAGTCATCTCTCTGGGACTCAGTTTTCCCATCAGTGAAAATGGAGATAATTGCTCAGAAAGATGATTCATGTCACGGCCAGCCCATAGAAGGTGCCGGGCCCTGGCAGGTGCTCACAGCGTTGAGAAGGCTGGGGGGCAGGAGAGACCATTCCTTGTAGAGGCAGTTTACCAAGCACACGGGAGACGCACAAGAAAAGAAAGATCCCCTTTCCCCTACTTCACTTGCTTTGCGAATATACCTATTTCCTCCCTCTGTCTCCGTTTCTCCATTTGTAAATGAGGGTTAGGATGAGGGAGCTCTATCTGATTTATAAGTTTCAGAGCCCTTGGTGACTACGGAGAGCTCCCTCCCATGTCATAGGTGGGTTAGTGAGGCCCAGGCAGAGTGGCAGCTTGTTCAAGATCCGAGGCAGCGCCAAGACTGGTACTCACTCCCACCCAGGCCCTTGTGCCCAAGTGCATCTGTGCCTAAGCAGCCATGGGGTGACACGGAGACTCTCCTCTGGGACTCTCCCGATTTCCCCAGCTTCTGGTTGTTACAATAGAAGGGCTGCTGCCACCAGCCTCGAGTTTAGAGGAGCCAGCTCACCCAGCCCCTCCCTGGCACCTGTCCCCACCAGTGGGAGACACAGGGTCACATGAATGCATTAGAGGCGTGTCCTGGAGACAGCGCCCCGGGGGTGGGGTAGGACGATGGGAGGAAGTGGGGACTTCCTATGAGTTGGGGCACTTGTGACCCCTAACTTTTGGTTTCTCCCCTGAAACACACAAGTTCCCAAAGGTATCCCTCACCTCATCCTGCTGCTCACAGAGCTGCTGGCCTTGGGCGGTTACTCCCCCTCCTTGGGCGGCCTTGGGTTCCGACAACCCTCCAGGCAGCCATGGATTCTGGCTGCTCTTCTTGCCTCTGGGATCCATGGTGTGCCTCAGGATGCTGGAGTGAGATATCAAGTCCCTGGTCCATTTAGGGTGAGGCTGGTTCCTGGTGTGGAGCCTTGACTGACATAAGGTAACCTGTGTTCCTTCGGGAGATCCTGGTTGTGTTGCCCGTGGGGAAATATGACCTTGTCTGTCCTGGGTGTGGACTTACTCCCGGCGCCCTCTGCCTGTCGGTCACCGCTCACTCCGGGAGCCTTCCTGGGCTGTCCCTTACCCTCCAAGCCGATGTGCACAGAGACCAGAGGGACCCCTTGAGTGTACAAGCGTGTACAGACTCCAGATCTCTTCTAAGCCTGTTGACTAATTCCACCTGCTTTCCCTGTGGGTTGACCCAAGAAGCTGGAGCAGGTTTACACTCACCTCAGGTGGTTTTACCCATTTGACTCACTTGATGTCGGTTTGGGCACTTCTGTGTCTACTTACCTCTTCTGAGCTCATGGTGGCCTTTTTGATTTGGGTCATTTAACAATAGCGGAACATTGCTGACCCCCCCAGTGCTTTACGTATATTAACTCTCATGATCCTCTCAATTCCCTGCAGGTAGGGACTGTTAGTGTCCCCATTTCACACAGGGAGAAACTGAGGCACAGAGAGCTTAACAAACTCGACCCAGGTTTCACAGTCACTGAGGGAGGAAGGCAGGATCTGAAGCTACTCCATCTGTCTACTCCATCTGAAGCTCTTGACCTCGATATTGGGCCCTCACCACTCCAGATGAGTGTTTGAGCCACTTTAGGTGAGTAGATTTATCTGAGCCATTGGTTCTGCTTTTCCTAACGTGAGCAGCTATGTACCAGCTCGCTCTAGATATATGGCCTTGAATTTGGCACATTCCAAGCTCTCAGGCCTATCCACCCTTGAAACAGAAGACCTCTGTCTTCGTTTCCTAGGGCTGCTGTAACAAACCACCTCAAACTTGGCTCCTTTTTTTTTTTAATTGGAAGAAAATTATATTTTGGAAGAACTCACTACATCAAGTGACGGCATTCCAAAATTAAATTACATGAAAATATACATCGCAATCTCTTTATACAATAAGTGAGAAAAATCTGAGTATAGAAGAATAGAGGCAGCCGACACCGGTTTGGCTCAGTGGATAGAGCGTCGGCCTGCGGACTAAAAGGTCCCGGGTTCGATTCCAGTCAAGGGCATGTACCTCGGTTACGGGCACAGCCCCAGTAGAGGGTGTGCAAGAGGCAGCTGGTCGATGATTCTCTCTCATCGATGTTTCTAACTCTCTATCCCTCTCTCTTCCTCTCTGTGAAAAATCAATAAAATATATTTGAAGAAGAAGAAGAAGAAGAAGAAGAAGCAGCAGCAGCAGCAGTAGCAGGGTAGAGGCAAAGAAATATGAAGGCGAAGGTGATGAGGGAAAATAGCATTTTAAACAGCAAACCCAGATGTGAAGTAGAGAGCCTGCTTTACTCATCCAACCTTAGCATTAGGTAGCCGAAGGGCAAAAATAAAAGCAAATCAGAATTTTGTAGAACCAGGGTAAATTTCAATACATTGAATTCAGAACCAACTCTTTTTAGTAAACTTGGCTACTTAAAACAACAGAAATTTATTTCTTCATAGTTCTGGAGGCTGGAAGTGCAAAATCAAGGTGTCTGTACAGGGGTGACATTGGTTAATTAAATTATATAGGTTTCAGGCGCACAGTTCTACAACGCATAATCTGTATGTTGATTGCCCTGTGCCCAAGTCAAGTCTCCTTCCATCACACGTATCCCCCTTTACCCTCTTCCACCTCCACCCTCTCCCATGTCCCTCTGGCAATTCCAACCATCGGGATCTTATCACTCTCTGCCTAGGGATTCAAAGGTAGAAGTGCAAAACGTGCTTGAAGCCAGGGAAGAGCTTCCTGTATTTTCCAAGACCCATTTATTAACATCCCTGGCTGGGAAGATCAGGACTTGGAAAGATTTCTGTAAACAGTCACTGGGAGATCTTACCAGCTTTCTAAGATGTTTGCTGCTGATAACACCATGCTTATGATTCCTGGGGCAGTTTCTTTAGTGAAAGTGATACTGAATTGAAGGAAGGTAGCTCGTTAAGAGAGGGGTGGGCAACGATTAACTCCAAATATCCCAGCATTCCTGGCCTGGGGTTGAAAGAAACTAGCAATTTAGATACAGATGGAGACGGGAAGTGGTGTCATTGTTCAGCAAATAGACTTCACAAGGAAGCAGCACTTAGGGGCCCTTTGTGTTCAACTGGCCCCAAAGCACCCATGACAGGCAGACATTACAGAGAAGGGAAAGCTGTGTTTCTCTTTCCTGCATTTCCCCCGGCTCACCGACACTGAGGACCACACACACCGCCCAGGATGAGAGTCAGTTTGGACCTGGGGAGGTTAGCCTCTGCAGAGGCAGGTTCCGGGCTTGGGCTCCCGATCCCGTCCGCGCTAAGCTGTGTGACCTTGGGCAACTATCACACAGCTCATAATCTGCCAATGGTCACTCCACACGTAGGCAATCCTACTGTTCCTCTAGTGGCCTTGACTGTGAAAGGGTTTGGCTCAGTGGATAGGGTGTCAGCCTGCGGACTAAAGGGGCCCTGGTTCGAATCCAGTCAAGAGCATGTACATTGGTTGTGGGCACATTCCCAGTAGGGGGTATGCAAGAGGCAGCTGATCGATGATTCTCTCTCATCAATGTTTCTAACTCTCTATCCCTCTCTCTTCCTCTTTGTAAAAAGTCAATAAAATATATATTTTTTTAAAAAAGAAAGGGATGTCACCCTGATACTTGATCCTCCATCTTCTCCATCCCCCTAGCCCCACGCTGTCACTTTGTCTCACTTCTATCAAAGGCCTGCTCTGTGCTCTGAATACCCCCACCTTCACCAAGGATGCTGCTCCTGTGTAACCCCGCCCTCCTTTCGTCAGTTCTCCTCCTCCTACTGGGCATTGTCATCGACATAGAGACCCAATTTCATAGCCTCATGTTTGGCCAAAACCCACTCTTGACTCCTCTATTCACAACCAATGCCCCATTTCTGTGTCCCTTTGCTCTGAAACGTTCTAGAAAGTTCCTGTGGTTGTTCTCTCCCATTCATTAGCTCCCCTGGGCTGGTCCAGCCATTCCAATCCAGCCCCCTTACTCACTCTGCCACTCACAAGGCTCACATCAAGGTGGCCTCAGCCTCCTTGTTGCCAAATCAACTGCACACTTCTCTGTCCAGCCTTTGGGCAGTGTTCCACCCACTGTTCTCTCCTCGAAGCACTCTTCTCCGGGCTCCTGACAGCTCTCTCGCCTGCCTCCCTCCTTCCTCCGGCCACCCCTGCTCGGTCTGTGTATCATTCCTCCTCTCTGCGCAACTTCCTGTGCGGGAGCCTCCCCAGGCTCCGTCCCCCTTCCCCTTTTCCAGGCTGAGCTGGAAATCAGCATGGGGCACGTGGTACTGGGTACCCAGTACTCCATGGTCCAAGCACACCCCCAGCCTGCTCAGATTCCAGGGAGGGAAGCAGTCTCCGCCTCTCAGAGGGAGGAGCAGAGAATCTGCACCCCGTGGGCTAGACACCCAGAAGTCCTCCTGTCTTTCTCCCCTTTCTCGCCCACCACAGCTGGTCCTTCAGCAAGCACTGAATCCCGCCTTCGGAATAGGTCTTGAATAGCCCTGCTTCTCCTGATTTCTGCGGCCACCAGCCTGCTTCAAGCCTCAGTGTCTCTGGTCTGGGTTACCCTGGCCTCCTACTGCCTCTCTGACCCCACTCTGGCCTTGTCATCTGCAGAGCAGCCCGAGTGGGCTCTTGAGCTCGAGAAGTCTCTCGGCAGCCAGAGGTCCATCCCAGCTGCTTACCGCTGCCTCAGGGCCCACCCGATGGGCTCCAGCCCACCTCCCAGCCCCTCCTGCTCCTCCGCCCCTTGATCTCTGTGGTGCGGCCACTCTGGGCTTTCTTATGTTTCTCAAACAGAACAACTTGTGCCCGGGCTCTGCTTCGGCTCACGTCGACCATGCTCCCTGCCCACCCTCCCCTGGGCCCCAGGAGTGGCTGTCTGCTCGGCCTGCAGGTCTCAGCTTAGATGTCATCTCCTCTCTGAGACCTCCTGGCCACCCCCATGCTCCGGGCTCCTCTGCCTGCACACATCCTCACAGCATTCCAAGAAGGGCTCCTTAGAATCTCTGGTTGCTCATTTATTTGTCTGTCTCCCCACTCATTTGCAGATT
Organism: Pipistrellus kuhlii; assembly: GCF_014108245.1. Classification (NCBI taxonomy): domain Eukaryota; kingdom Metazoa; phylum Chordata; class Mammalia; order Chiroptera; family Vespertilionidae; genus Pipistrellus; species Pipistrellus kuhlii. The sequence goes on along the minus strand of NW_023425515.1, from coordinate 177,166,906 downwards.
TCTCGAGAGCAGAGCCCGTGTCTGTGTGGCTCAACCCTGAACACTCAGCCCCTAGCACAGAGCCCGCACGCAGTGAATGCCGGGCAGCTATGTGCTGAGTGAATGAGAAAATCAGTGAGGAAGGCATGCCACCGCTCTGTACAGCCTGTGGCCCCTAATCTCATTTGCCACAAGCCCCAGCACGCCACCGCAGAGCAAGTCTGCCTGCACGCAGCCCTGCGGGCAGCACTTTTATAAGGCAATGCACTCAACAGCCCCGGAGCCCGACATGTCACCACGCGGGCCAACGCCCACCACGCTACCCAGGCCCGGATCCCACTCTTAGTCCCAGGTGTCACTGCTCCCAGCTCTGGACAAGTCCGGCTGACCAGTGGGCGCAAGAGACTCCCAGCCTGGACTGAGTGCCATTCAGGACCCAAGCATCTAAGCCTCCAGGCCCCGAGTAGTAGGTCCTCCGTCACAGAGCAGGGTTGAGCCGAGCACAATGGGTCTTTGTCTTCCCAGGAGGCTCTGCTCAGCTTCCAGGGGAGAACGGCCTGTTCTGAGCAACCAGAACAGCTGTCATGGGGGAGGGTAGCCCTGGGCTTCTGCAGAGAAGAGAGGAGGCTTGGCCTCTGCTGTGTGACCTTAGGCATGTCATTGCCCCTTTTGAGTTTCACACATACCCCCCTGTAGAAAGAAAAGAGCATGAGAGGACCCCAAGGGAGCATCTGGGTACAGATGGGAAAGCAGAGCCCAGCGAGGAGAGTCCCTGTGAGGCAGCAGGCCCCGCCCCCCTGCCACCTGCCCCTCAGGAGCGAGCCCTCACCGCCCTGTGGGCCTGCTGTGTCTCCTCACCTGTTGCTCTCTCTGCCTCAGGCTGTGAGACAGAACAAGACAAGGGATGAGTCACCAGGAAGGAGGAGGCCATGGAAAAGGAAAGTGGGGTTCCAGCCCCCCTCCCGGAGCCCTGCCCTTTTCCTCTCCTCTGGCTAGGCAGCCCAGTGAGTCACGAGGTTCCAGAGGGTTGAGAAGGGACTCCCCACCCCCCCTACACACACACACACACACACACACACACGCCACGCTCTTATGCTGTGTGATCTCTTGCTCTGTGTCCCTGCCTCCTACGCACAGATGGACAGGCAGGCAAGGACAGGCAGGCAGCCCAAACCCCCAAACAGACACAGACACCTCCACAGATACACAGACACCTAGTCAGTAGGCAGACACAGATAGGGACAGTCACACAGCTATGCACACAGACACACCTGCCAACAAGCACACAAACAGAGGCACCAAGACAATACACTGGCACCAAGACAGGCCGACCCCGTGACCAACACAGGAGGAGCCTCCGGGCAGATGCACAGGCGCAGAGAGACAGACAGACTCAGACAGAAACACCCCGCAAGCACAGCCACACACACACACACACACACACACACACACACACACCACAGACTTACAGGGTGGCCTTCAGAGTGTGACGTGAGGTAAAGGACAGGCCCCATGTCCCCGCTGGCCAGCCCTCCGTCCAGGCACCAGTCTGTGGAGGTGGACACACCTCGCCTGCAGATGTGACCTTGACCATCACGGAGAGGCCGTGCAGAAAGGTGGCTGGAGGTGAGATCATGGAAAGGGACTTTTCTGCCAGGACGGTGTTGAGACCTGTGCTGCGTGACTAAAGGTGACTGAGGGAAAGGAGCCCAGAGGCGGCAGGCAGGGAGCCTGCAATCTGGCTCTGTGACCTCAGATACAGTTGACCTCTGGGCCTCAGTTTCCCACTGAGCCTTAGTCCCAGGTCCCCGCAGGGAGTGGATGGGCCAGCTCCTGGGTGTGTCAGTGCCAACGCTGGGGCCGCAGGACATTATTCCCCCATTTCCACCCCTTCGCTCCCCCCACCCCGGCCCACTAGGGCAGGATCCCCTCGGTGACTCACTGCCGGGTCCCTGGCAGGGGGTAACCCAGTCACAGACGCCTGTTTGTCCTGCCCCCCCCCCCCCCCCCCCCCCGCCAGCTGAGGATGCCCTGGGCTGGGGGAGGGATGTAGGCAGGTCAGCGAGAGGGCAAAGGGAATCCCCAAGCGTGTTGCTCAGTTCCCCGCCCCCCCATCTCCAGGGGCAGCTTTGAGGCCGGGCCTGGGGAGGGGGCCTGCCCAGGTGTAGTCTCTGCCCTCCTCCCCGCAGTGAGAGGCCTCTGGCCCGAACCCAGCCGCCTGGAAGACAGGGTTGTGCAATGGGAGGTAAAAGGTGACAGCGGGCCTGGCGGGACAGAAGCCCCATTGTTTGGGGCCCAGGCCAGCCCGGGCAAAGGAAGGGTTTATGCCCCGGGGCAGGAAGGAGGGTGCTGGGTGGGGGGGTGAGGGATATGCCAGCTGTCAGGACTCTTGCCATTGGGCCCCAGAGGAGCACAGATGCCAAGCAGGATGCCCTCCGGTTGGTAGAGGGGGCAGTGCCCCGCAGACCCCAGGAGGGGTTGCAGGGCAGGGAGGCAGCCCCTTCGGCACACCGGCCTCACCCCTCAGGAATCTGCAGCCGTCCTTGTCCGGATTCCGATCATTCCGAGGAGGGAGATGGCGTGGAGCGGTCCCAGGCCCGGGGGGCACTGCACAGGGGGGTGCGTGGCGGCTTCTATGGCTGAGGCTCCGGGAGGGGACCTGAGATTGGTTTGCCGCAGGCGCTCTCCCCGTTAGTTCCCAAACTGAGGTCCCAAACCCGAGCTCCGCGCCCCCATGTCCCCTTCTCCGCCGGAGCCTGAGCCGCGCTGACCCGCTGGGAGGTCCTGGCGGGTGTCAGACCGCAGTCCTTTCCCTTTCCCTTTCGGATGGAGTTCCGCCCCCAGGGAACGGCTTCCCCCGAGGAGGAGACGGGGCGGCACGGCCCAGGCCCCCTCCCTCCGGCCCTCCCCAGCCCCGCTGAGCTGTGGGGCCGCCCCAGGTGCAGTGGCCCCGGCCCCTCCCCTGTCGGCCGGCGGGGCGCGGGGTGGAGGGATGGGGCGGGGGGGGGGGGGGCGGCGGGCGGGGCGGTACAAAAAGCGATCCCGCCCCGCACTCCTCACTTGACTTTGAGTGTCCAGCGGTCACAGGAGTCGGGTCACCGAGTCCGGAGGCGGTGCGTGGGGCAGCCCGGGCCAGCCCACACCCCATCAGGTAGGGACGCTCCCCGCTGGGAAGGGAGAGGGTGTAGGAGGAGAGGAGGAGGGAGCAGGCGGAGGGACATGACAGATGCCGGGAGGGAGCGTGGAGTGCCAGAGGGACACCGAGAACAGACAGTCGGACCCACAGCGGGGAGGGGGGCGGAGGTAGAGGGACCCAGGACAGGGAGACCAGGAATGCCCACCCCACCTCCTGTCCCCCGACGCCCCAGGCCGCCCTTTCTGCCCGGCCCCTTCTCCCTGGGAGCCGAGGGGGACCCAGGAATGGGCGGCTCTGACCCTGCCCGCCGCCCTCCCTCGGGGTCAGTCCCAGGCGTTGGGGCTCACCCCCGGGTCCAGGGCGTCTCTGCTGCCCCCCTCCCGGCCCCTGACCTGTGCCCTCCCCGGGACCAGGAGCACCATGTGGAGGTGCCCACCGCGGCTGCTGCTGCTGCTGCTGCTGGCCGCCGAGGGGGCCCTGGGTGCCCGGCGGGGCCGCGGGCGCCGGGAGCTGGCCCCCGCGCTGCACCTGCGGGGCATCCGGGACGCGGGCGGCCGGTACTGCCAGGAGCGGGACCTGTGCTGCCGCGGCCGCGACGACCAGTGCGCGCTGCCCTACCTGGGCGCCACCTGCTACTGCGACCTCTTCTGCAACCGCACGGTCTCCGACTGCTGCCCTGACTTCTGGGACTTCTGCCTGGGCGTGCCGCCCCCGTTCCCGCCCAGCCAAGGTGGGCGCCCAGCCGGGGCGGGCGGCTCGGCAGCCTCAGCCTCCGCCAGGCTCAGGGGCAAGGCTGATGCGCTGACATTTCCAGGGGAGGCTTTTGGGCGCCTGGGAAAGAGACCCGCCTCACGCTCGGGGCCTCTGGGAAGTCCCCCCTCTGGTCTAGCCTGAGTCTCTCCAGCGCCAGAGAGGCTCCTTGGCCAGTGGGACTCTCGGTTGTTGGCCCGGAGAAGGGAGCTTCCTGTCCTTTCTCCCAGTCCCGCTTCCATATTCCGGACACGGAAGGTGCCGCCCCGCCCGCTGACTCACGCTCAGGTTGCCATTCCTCTGCCTTTCCCCAGGATTCTCTGACCCCAGGGGGCTGGCCACGCCCGCCCGGGAGCAGGGTGGCACCTGCACCTGCCTCAGCCCTCGCCACCGTCCTTGCCCATGCACTTGCCCGGCTCCAATGGAACCCTTGAATTCCTCCCCACAGCTCCGTGGGACTGTGGATGGGAGGCTGCACGTGGGGGTTGTCACCTCGAATGCTGTATTATTTTGGTGGAGTCCCTTGCCTTCTCTGGGCCTCAGATTCCCCAAGGATTGCTCCCCCGAACCCCGATTCCGGGTGCCCACGTTCCAATTCACTTGCTTTCAAAGCATCCCTGGAATGCTGCGGTTGGCAGAGAGTGGACGGATGGCTGTGGCTGGCAGAGAGTGGACGGACAAGAAGGACCTAAGCACTTACTAAGGGCAGTTGCTGGGTGACCCTGCAGGAAGGTCTTCAGTTATAGTTTGACTTTAGTTTCGGTGAGGGCTGGTGTGTGTGTGTGTGTGTGTGTGTGTGTGTGTGTGTGTTGGGAGTGTGTGCTGGGGGGGGTGTGTGTGTCCATGTGTCTGGACATCTGACCTTTAAGAAGTTGGCCATCGCAGCCCATCCTCTCTGGTCTCAGCTCCGCTGTGTTCTCTTCCCTCCACCAGGATGCATGCATGAGGGTCGCGTCTATCCGATCTCAGGAACCCACTGGGACAACTGTAACCGCTGGTGAGTGCTCGGGGCTTGCAGAGGCCCCCTGTGGGCTTTGTGGCTGACAGACTTGGTCCAACCCCCATCCCTGTCACTCACTTGCTGGGGCCAAGCCTTTCCCCTTTTCTGAGCTTCGGTTTCCTCATCTGAAACGTGGGGGTTTCACACTGACCGCGTCAGCATCTACAAACAACCTTCTGACAACATTCCCCAGGGGTGGTCAGCCATGGGTACCTGGCTCCCGGCGGGACCCTGAGCTGGGAGTCATTCCTGGCCCCTCCTGACTTGGGCTGAGCTATTGCCACCCCCCCCCCCCCCCCCCCCCCAGCCTTTCTCCATGTCACGGGAGAGTGCGAGAAGGGGGCGCCAGGAAGGAAACCTCTGACTGCAGCATCCGCTGCCCTGGACCGGATGAGGGTCAGGGGAGGCTGCGGTGGAGGTCAGCCAGCCTGGAGCGGGCCTTCCCTGGAATGGGGCCCCTCTCCCTCCTTCACCTCGGCCACTCCGTTCGGGCAGGAGGACGGAGGAGTCAGGCTGCTCCTGGGTCTGATCAGAAGCCCAAGATGAAAAGTGGAGATGGGTGGGGAGAAAGCCTTCATGGAGATAGTGGGGACCCTGTGACTCAAAAGGAAGAGGCCCTGCACCCTCTCCACCCCCTGCCCTCTGCCCGGGAGGCCCCAGAGAGAAGGAAACTTTTTGGAATGCATTACGCACAAGCTGTTTCCATTGCCTCACTGGTGTGAGGGCTGCGGGGTGAGAGTGTGTCTGGGTGAGAGTGTGCGTGTGTGTGCGTGTGTATGTGTGTGTGTGTGTGTGTGTGTGTGTGTGTGTGTGAGCTGCTTGTATGTGCTCAGAAAGATGGAGTGCACCTGCATGGTCCTGCCAGTCCTGACAGGTTACCTCTGGACACTGAGGGGTAAACGCTTTCTCCAAGCCTGTCCCTCGGCCTGGCCGCCCCAGATCCTCTCTGGAATGCTGGGATCTGTTGTCACCGGTCCAGTCTAGACCTGCTTGGGCAGCCCTAGGGGCAAAGGGGAGGTGCGAGCAAGGACTGACCAGCCCGCTGCCCACCCAGGCCGGCTCTGAACAGCTGTGCTCCCTGTGCTTGGGGCACCTGAGGGAGGGTGTGGGGCAGGGCCGTGGGCCTTCCAGGCTGTGTGAGCCCTCAAGGGATGAGGGATGCTGAGAGAGAGTCCCAGGGGAGAGGGGAGAAGGAGGAGGGGAGCCTCTAGTTCTTGCAGTCCCCTCTGGCCTCCTGGAAAGTGCCCGCCCCTCAGGGATGGGAGAGCCAGCCATACTGGGTCTTTCTTGGTTCCCTTGAGGCTCCTTAAAAGGCAACATTGGAGGCGGGGAGGGGCGGGCGTGGAAGGAGGCACTTTATCAGAGCTAAGAGCTCGTAAAAGTGCCGAAGAATTCATAGAATTCAACTAGTCGGTGGACGCCTATTTTTTAAAGACCTACTAAGTGCAGCCAGAATGCACCACAGGTCCTGTCCTTGGAGCTCCCAGGCTGGTGGTGAAGAGCCACAAACACACGCATCATTGCAACCTCGCCGAGGCGTGAGGGGAAAGGAGAGAACAAGGGGGACCCCGGTTTAGAGTGTGTGGTGTTGTTGAGGGAGGGCTGCCCAGGAAAGGACATTGGTGCTCATGTCGGGGAGATGAGAGGCCCAGGAGGGAATTTGGGAGGCACAGCGTGTGGGAAGGCCGGGGTGGGCCCAGCGCCCTGCAGCCCGAGCGGTGGAACGGGGAGAGAGGCCCCGGGAGGTGCAGGCCACTTCCTGCGCGTCTCATAGCTGTGGCGAGGGTTTCGTATTTTGTTCTGTGTGTTGTGGAAGCCACGTAGAGAGCACATCCCCTGATTTGCTGGCCAGCTGATCTTCTTCAAAGATCTCTCTGGCTTCAGAAAGGGGTGTGTGCAGGGATCATGAAAAGGCAGGAAGCCTGGTTAGGTAAGAGGCGGCGGAGGAGGGGGGACAGGCAGGCGGACTCAGAGCCTTTGTGATGTGACTTCCGGACCTGAGGAGGCCGGGGGTGGGCCCGAGTTCTGGCTTAAACACCTGTGGATAAGGCGCGTGATGGGAGTTGAGAATGTTCGGGCCGGAGCGGGTGGGGGAAGGCAGCTTGGCCATTTGAAGCAGGAGATGACTTTTACGCACCCAGAGGGGCCAGTTGGATCTGATCGGGAAGTCTAGAGGGGCAGGGTGGGTCCCTGTAATGAGAACAGGAATGTTGATGACGACCCTGGAGGACCTGAGACGGGCCCAGCCTAGCGCTGCACGCTCTGCGCGCTGCCATTGCATCCCGAGAGGTGGTGCTGTCGTCATCCTCAACGTACAGACAACAGTTTCAGTTGCGTGAGGTCATGTGCCTCTTCAGCGAGGACTGGAACCCGGGGTTTGAATTTCAGAATCTAATCTAGGTCACTTCGCTCTACCGCCTCATTCATTCATTCATTCATTCAGTAAATATTTACAGGCCTGCTATGTGCTAGGTGTTGTTTTGTGGGGCACTCCTCAGTACCAAGTCAGACCTGCACTTAGAGTGTGTGAGGAAGCAGGTAGAAGCAACATAAATAACTAACTGGGTAGTACGCCAGATAGCGGTGGCATGTGAAGGGTAAAAATAAAACAGGGAAGAGCGATAGGAGGAGCGGAGGACAGGGATTGTGAGCGAGGGAGGCCAGGGCAGGCGTCCCGGAGCAGGTGACACACGAATGAAAACTTGGAAGAACTGAGGGAGCCATGGATGTTGGAGGGAGAACAACAGTTCAAAGGCCCTGGGGCAGGAGCACGGCGGGTGCAGAGTCAGAGGGCCAGGCTGGCAGGAGAAGGGGCCGGAGAGCGGACAGAAAGACAGATCACGCTGGGACTGCTGGCACCGTAAGGACTGTGGCTCTTATTCTATGCTGTGACGCCAGTAGAGGATTTGGGGCACTATCTGACTTGGGTTCACTGGCAGCTGTGTTAAAAATACACTGAAGTGGGGTGCAGGGCAGAGGTGGGGAGAAGAGCGAGGAGACTGCAGCGTAATCCAGGTGAAAGGTGATTGAACCACGGGAAAGAGTGAGACGTGGTTTGGATTCCGGATGTGTTTTTTAGGTAGAGCCCACAGGATTGGCCAGTGAATTAGATCAGGAAATAAGAGAAAGCCGGGCTTTGGGCCTGAGCTCTGGGAAGGATGGAGTGGCCGCTTTGGGGACCGGCATGGGAGAAGGGGAGACCAGGGGATCAATTTGGGATGTTTTACGTTTGACCTGGGGGTAGACACTGGGCTGAGGGAGTTTAGGGAGAGACCGGGAGAGAGGGGGTATAAACTTGAGAATCGTGAACTTGAAGCTGACACTTTATTTTATTTTTTAAAATATGTTTTATTGATTTTTTACAGAGAGAAAGGGAGAGGGATAGAGAGTTAGAAGCATGAAAGAAACATCTTTCAGCTGCCTCTTGTACACCACCTACTGGGGATGTGCCTGCAACCAAGGTACATGCCCTTGTCTGGAATCGAACCTGGGACCTTTCAGTCCGCAGGCCGACGCTCTATCCACTGAGCCAGACCGGTGGGCGAAGCTGACATTTTAAGCCACCATGCTGGATGGGATCCTCTAAGGGTCTTGTCGTAGATGCTGGTTCAGAATCTCAGGCCCATGTCAACCTCCGAGGCCTCTTCCCGCCAGAGGCTGCCCAGCACCCCTCACTTCTTCCCTCTCCCCTGTTCTCCCAGCACCTGCCAGCAGAACGGGCAGTGGGAGTGTGACCAGGAGCCGTGCCTGGTGGACCAAGACATGATCAACGCCATCAACCAGGGCAACTACGGGTAAGAGGCCCCGCCGTGCCCCGGTGCACACGCACATTCTGCCCGAGGTGCGTCTCCCGCCGGGCACACCCTCGCTCAGATCTCATGTATGTGGCAGAATATGTTTGTTCGCCGGCGTGTGTCTCTCCCACGAACACGTGTGTACCTCCAGGACCCCCAGCCTTAGTCTGTCCCTCCCGTCCTTTCTCTCTCAGATGGCGGGCGGGGAACCACAGTGCCTTCTGGGGCATGACCCTGGACGAGGGCATCCGCTATCGCCTGGGCACCATCCGCCCATCCCCCTCTGTCACCAGCATGAATGAGATTCACGTAAGTCCGTCCTCACCCACCATCCTGCCGCCTCATGGCCTACGATGCCAGGGACCCTGGCACCCTGTGTCCTGTTGGTCCTAGGCCTGGGCCTAGCCCTCTCCAACAGGCTGTGTGACGCCGAACAAGTCACTCTCCTTCTCTGGGCCTTCGGTGCTGGCCTATAGCGAGATGGGCTGCCCCAGAAGAACTGGTGTGCGGAGTCCGGGTGTGGTGCCTCCAGCCTGAGCCCCTTCGTGGCTCCCCAGCCTGGGAAAAATGCTGCTGGTCCCAGCACGGCGGGGTCAGGGCCCAGGGGGCCAGGAGGTCACCTTGGTATTTTGGGAAGGGAAAACAGCCACTCCTCCAGCTCTGGCCGGAGAGCAGCAATTCTCGGAAACAATTCAGAGGAACCCCAAGGGAGGAGGGGGCTTCTCCCTTCCCACTAGTGGGACCCTCTCGGGGCAGAAATGGGAACCAGAGCAGGACAGTCAGCATGAGGGAGGGGCAGTTCGGCGGGACAGGCTGGGCCCGGGCTGGAGGCTCCACCTCGAGGTGGCGGCAGGGGGGAGGCAGGGGGAAGCAGGGAGGAGGCGGGGGGGGGGGGGGGGCAGGGGCTGGCCTGAGCGGCCCTGTCTGAAGAGGGACTTCAGCTCAAGGCTGGGGTGAGCAGACCCTGCCCCGCCCCGGGCCTCTGCTATGTGCCTCCTGCTGTTTGCCTTGGCAGCCTGCTTGGTCACGGGACCGGGACCGACTGCTCCTTCCCGCCCCTGCCCTGAGTGGCCCAGAGCCCAAGGTCCTGGGGGGAAGGAGGATGTGACAGACTGAAAGGTGCAGGGGAGGAGCGAGGCAGGGGCCGAGGAGAGAAACGGGATGGCCCCGGCCTGGCCTCGGGACTGGCGGCCTCCACCTGACGCCAGGCCGGCCCTCCGTGGTGCTCGGGTCACACAGATTCAGTGCAGAGGCCGCGGGAATCCTTCCTCAGCAAGAGGCTCAAGGTCAAACTGCAGGAAGGCCCCGGGCTCCTGGTGGCCCCCAAGGCCAGCAGGCCGCGGAGGGGCAGGCGGGCGGGAGCCGGAGGCAGGCCGAGCGGCTTTGTCTTGCAGACGGTGCTGGTCCCGGGGGAGGTCCTGCCCAGAGCCTTTGAGGCCTCTGAGAAGTGGCCCAACCTGATCCACGAGCCCCTTGACCAGGGCAACTGTGCAGGCTCCTGGGCCTTCTCCACGGCAGGTGCGCCGGGGGCTGGCTCAGGGGGAAGGCGGGGGGGGGGGGGGGGGTGGGGGGGGGAGGGCGGGGGGCGGGGGCCTGAGCCCTCTGACCACGGCCCTTCTGCTCCTCCCCCAGCCGTGGCCTCCGATCGCGTCTCAATCCACTCTCTGGGGCACATGGCCCCGGTCCTGTCGCCCCAGAACCTGCTGTCCTGCGACAAGCACCACCAGGGGGGCTGCCGTGGCGGGCACCTGGACGGCGCCTGGTGGTTCCTGCGGCGACGGGGGTGAGCCGCGGGGCGTGTGGGCAGGGAAGAGGGCACGTGGCGGGCGGCCTCGGGGAAGGCCGGCTCCCTCTGCCCCCGCTCCCTCCGGCTGCCCCTCCAGGGTGGTGTCGGACCTCTGCTACCCGTTCTCGGGCCGGGAGATGACGGAGGCGGGCCCCGCGCCCCCCTGCATGATGCACAGCCGGGCCACTGGGCGGGGCAAGCGCCAGGCCACCGCCCGCTGCCCCAACCACCACGTCCACGCCAACGACATCTACCAGGTCACGCCCGCCTACCGCCTGGGCTCCAGTGTAAGTCTGCACGTGGGCGGGGGGCTGGGGGAGAGAGCGGGAAGGCTGGAGCCTCACCCCTGATGGATACCCCCCGCCCCGCCTCCCACCTGCAGGAGACGGAGATCATGAAGGAGCTGATGGAGAACGGCCCTGTCCAAGGTGAGCCCCCCTCATCCTGCCCCCCGATTCCACGTGTGCTGTGCAGCGCTGAGCAGCAGGCCCGCTGGGGCCGGAAGTGGGGGGACCCTGTCCCCGCCCCGTGGGCAGCACCGGGTAGGAGAGGCTGCAGGGCCGGACGTGCCGCCCGCTGAGCTGGCCCCACCTCGCCCCCCGCCCACAGCCCTCATGGAGGTGCACGAGGACTTCTTCCTGTACCAGGGCGGCGTCTACCGCCACACGCCCGTGAGCCTCCGGAGGCCCGAGCCATACCGCCGGCACGGAACCCATTCGGTCAAGATCACAGGGTGAGGGGCTACGGGGGATGGAGGGGTGGGCGCAGCTGAGCTTACACTGGGGGCTCTGAGCCTGTCCAGGATCCAGGCCATCTCTCTGCAAAGCCCCGTTTCAAAGAGGAGGAAACGGAGACTCCAGAAGAGGAGGGACTTTAGCCTAGCCACACCAAGAGGTGGTGCCTTAAGGAGAGCCTAAGTCCAGTGCAGCAGACAAGGACTCAGGAGTGGCTAGCTCTCCCCAGCTCAGCACTGCTCCGCTCTGTCCCGCAGCGACTCACTCCCCAGCCCTCAGTGCCTCCATCTGAGCAACAGGAGGCGTCAGAGTGACTGAGGTCACGTGTCCAGCCAAAGACAGTTCTCTGCAGTGGAGATCGGGCCTCCAGGGCACCCACCTTCCCCGAGTCTCTTCCTTCTGGCCCCTGGCACCACTCCTCCTTGGCTCCCCAAGTGAGGAGGGAGGGCGGGCGGAAGTGTGAGGTTCCGGAGAAATGGTCCACAGGTACGGGGGCCCACACGCCCCCTTTTCTGCACGCTCCTCCGTTACCCTTCTAGTGCCTTCCCCCCCGTGGGGTGCAGGCACACAGACTTAGATGTGGAGACCGAGGGAGGTGCAGACAGGACAGAGACCTGCCCACGTCCTAAGGGCGTACCCCAGTGACCCAAGGCAGCAGGGGCCGGGATGGGAGTGTCTGGGGGGAGAGGGGGGTGCAGCCCTGAAAGCAGGTGGAATCAGCGCCCTCTCCTGCCCGGTCTGGCCCGCAGGTGGGGAGAGGAGTCACTCCCTGATGGAAGGACGCTCAAATACTGGGTGAGTCCCTGCGCTGTGGGCGCTGCAGCCGCTGTCCCCTCCCCCCGCCTCTACCCCTCCCCCCGCCTCCACCTCTCCGTGCCCTGCTCATGCGCCTCCTCATTCCCAGACCGCGGCCAACTCGTGGGGCCCCGCCTGGGGAGAGAGGGGCCACTTCCGCATCGTGCGCGGAGACAACGAGTGTGACATCGAGAGCTTCGTGCTGGGCGTGTGGGGCCGTGTGGGCATGGAGGACATGGCTCACCACTGAGGCCGTGGCCACCGAGCCAGGCCGGCGGCAGAAGAGCCCCCAGCCGCCTGCCTGTAGGTCGTGCTCCGGACACAGGCAGGCACCAGAGCCCTCATCCTGGAGGGTTCTGCTGACACAGCGCCCGCCCGAGAGCTGAGGGCAGGCGAAGCTGGTGTGGAGCCTCCAAACTGCCCAGCGGGTACAGGACGGGGCCTGGCCCATGCCCAATGGATATGGTACAGGGCTTGGCCGGGAGAACCAGCCTGCACCCCCAGGCCCTGCACCCCCACACAAGACCACGGAAGCCAGGACACTCCCCAGTCTCCAGCCCCACCACCCCATCCCACCCCTGTACTCTTATTCTCCAAAGATATTTATTTTTTTCACTGTTTTAAAATAAAGACAACATATTGATAACTTAATGACGTGCGCCGAAACCGGTTTGGCTCAGTGGATAGAGCGTCGCCCTGCGGACTGAAAGGTCCCAGGTTCGATTCTGGTCAAGGGCATGTACCTTGGTTACGGGCACATCCCCAGTAGGGGGTGTGCAAGAGGCAGCTGATCGATGATTCTCTCTCATCAATGTTTCCAACTCTCTATCCCTCTCTCTTCCTCTCTGTAAAAAATAAACAAACAAACAAACAAATAAAAATAACGTGGGTCTTCAGGCCAGAGCTGGGTGGCATAGGGTTGGAAAGCAGAGAGGACTGACCGCCTGAGGTCTCTCGCTGGTTGGCAGTGGTGTGTGGACTAGACATCTTAGTCTCCACACAGCGGCCCTGGGCACTGAACCTCTTGGAGGTAGACCGTGGGGCGGCATGACCTTTGACCCTCGGAGAGACATGAGCTCGTGGGAACCGCCGTTCAGACGCTGACTCGGCACTGCCCGAGCGGGGCGGACAACCCACCAATCAGCAGAACTGGCGCCCGTGCCCAGCAGGCAAGGGGGGCACCGCCCCACATCAGCTGAGCCCGTGTCTCCGCAGATCAGCCTCTGCAAGCCACCCAGGGCCGAGCTGGGCCTGCCTCTCCATGCCCCCTCCCTGCCCACCTTCCCAGGCTCCCGGGCTCAGCCTGGCTTTCAAGGCCACAAGGACCCGCCTGGCCAGCATCTTCACCCTGTGCCCAGACCACTCCAGAGTCCTCACCGCCCTCAGATGCCCAGTGCAATGCAGGCCCCTGGGCATTCGCACATGCTATCCCCTTCTCATCCCCCCATTGGTCCAGAGACCTCCCGTTCTCCCCACCCCTTGTCCCCGTCCCACTCCCATTTCACAGCCAGCTCCAGGTTTCCTTCCTCAGGACAATACCTGTGAGGACATCAGATGTGGCCCCAAATCACCCCACCGCCTCCTAGCGTGGCTAGACACCTCTCCCTGACTCACCTGCACCCGCCCTTCCACCTGGATTTCACGCACCTGGTGTCTCCTCCCTCCTCCCTCGGCTGCTAGTCCCCCGAGGGCGGGGAGCGGGTCTGGGTCATTAGGGGGTCCTGGCACCCCCACGGAGACCCCGGATCGAGTGGCATTCTCCGTAGTGAAATGGTGGGGTGGACACGACCCATTCTTTCTCATCCACGTGCCTCAGAGCCCTGGACCCCAGCCCATCCCTCTCGGCGTGGATGTCCGTGGGGAGCCCAGGGAGGTGTGCCTGGGTGAGGCTCCCCCGGCAGGGATCTTCCTTCCCCCACCCCCCCACCCAAGGCCAGTCCCTGAGGGGAGGGGAGGTCCTTCCCCCGTGGGCAGACCCTCGGGACCGGGACCAGCCGGAGTCCCCTGGCCTTTTGGGCATCACCTGAAAGGAATGCGTGGCCCGATAAGGGGCCGCCTTTGTCTCATTTCCTGTTTGCCAGGACGTCCCGAACACGGCGGCCCTGGCGGCCAGCCCATCCCCAAGGAGTCAAGGCCAGTCGTGGCCCTTGGGGACCGGGAGGGGCGGGAACACCCATCGGGGAATGCGGGGGCTGCCGCTCACCAACGCCTTGGGCTGCAGCCACTGGGACGCACGCACTGCTGCTCCCACCCCACCGGCTGGGAAAACCCCGTCCGTCAGGGGACCTCGGGGCTGGAATTTTCTACGAGGACTACAAGGAATTTTCTTGGCGGAAGCTGCAGAGAGTTGGGGAGGAGACGGCAATAAGGGTGCAGGCAGGTCTGAGGCTGGGAGGCCGGGCTCTGCTGACCCTGGGGGTGTCAGCCCAGCCTTTCCTTAGTCCTCCTTTCCAGGGAGCCCCAGCCCGCCCAGCCCTGGACCGGGAGAGGGTTCCAGTGGGACTGTGGAGGGCTAAGCCTGCCTAAGTGACCTCCGTCTGCCACTCCTGGTTCTCTGGTGTTAATAACGGACGTGTTGTTAGAAAGAACCCGGCAAACACCAAGCCGCAGCAGCTCAGCCAAATTGCTGCCCTGGAGTCGGCCCATAAGAAGCCCCAGTGCCCCAGCCCCTGCCGGGCTGTGTCCTGAGGCGAGTCCTTCCCGCTCAGGGCCTGGGGCCTGGGCCACTGGACGAGCCTGGGTTTGGACCCTGCTCTACTAGTGCACACCGGCCAGGTGTGCTGCCTCTCAGAGCCCGAGGTCCTGTCTTAGTGGGGATACCGCACAGTCCTGCACACTTAAGGAGGGGCTACCCTCGACTGGTGTGGCTCAGCAATAGAGCATAGGCCCATACACCGAAGAGTCAAGGGTTCGATTCCCAGTCAAAGCCCCAGTCAGGGGCTGGCCCGTGTGGAAGGCAGCCAATCAGTGTGTCTCTCTCACATTCATGTCTCCCCACCACCGCTTTCTCCCTCCTCTCTTCCACTCTTTCTCTTAAAAAGAAAAGAAAAATCAATGGGAAAAATACCCTCAGGTGAGGATTAACAACAATAAGAAAATAAATTTTAAAAAAGAAGGGGGTACATTCCAAGAAACTCACCAGATAATTTCATTATCATAGCGATCATAGCGTGCACTTACAGAAGACTACATGGTCTAGCCCCATGGTCGGCAAACGGCGGCTCATGAACCACATGCGACTGGCTCTTTGGCCCCCTAAGTGTGGCTCTTCCACAAAACACCACGGCCTGGGCGAGTCTATTTTGAAGAAGCGGCATTAGAAGTTTAAGTTTTAAAAATGTGGCTCTCACAAGAAGTTTCGATCACTGTACTGTTGAGATTTGTCTCTGTTGACTAATGAGTTTGCCGACCAGGGGTCTAGCCCTATGCACACCCAGGCGATATGGCAAAGCCTGTTGCTCCCAGGGTGCAAACCTGTACCGCGTATTGCTGTGCAAAACAACACGAGGTAAAATCAAACACAAAAGAAAATGGTGCAATCGGGAGACCCGGTGAATGAGACGGGGCTCCTTTAACACAGCTACTGTTGGACAGCAAACATTTTGGTAAGTAGGAAGAGTGCACTTTAAGAACAAAAAGCACAGTGTGGCGAATGCATGAAGCAGCAGCATAGTCGGTTATGATCCTCCTCAAGTATGAGGTCCTGCATGAGATTCTATGTTATACTCTCACAGGCGTAGCAGAACAGCAGGCTTATTTAAAAACCAGCATCATCACCACAAGCACATTGTGACAGCTGTGCCGTTAGGACAGTTAGGACGTCCCTAGGTGGAAGGAGTTTTCCAGCTCCGCTGTAATGTCTGGGACCACGGTCAGATACGCGGCCATCGGGGACTGGAACATCGTGAGGTGGCGCATGGCCTGCATGAGACAAAGCATCCTGAGCATGTAGCACTGCTAGGGGCTCGGAACCTGAATCATTGTAAGGGGATGGGACTGATTTGATAACATAAAGGCTTTTCCCAGTAAGCTGAACATTTATTGAGTGTTTAACCACAATGCCACCACCTTGCTCTGACTGCTTCACATGGAGTATCTCCTTTAACACTAGAAGCAACCTATTTCCTTATTTTGCAGACAGGGAACAGGAGCAGAGACGAGTCTAAAGCTTATGTGAGGCGGCACTCAAACCCAGACCATCTCAATCATACAGATCAGCTCTGTTCGAATAGTGGTTGATGGGCAGTGATAGCTCAGTGTCTTTTCCAAGTCCTCTCCATGTTTGGAAAACTCGTATTTATCCTACAAAACCCAGCTCAAATGTCCCTTTTCTGGAACACCTTTTCTGGCAACAATCCTCTGGATCCCCAGAAACTTCAGCGTGTATCCCTGGCCCAGAGGGAGTATCTGTTGACAACTCCCACCCAACCCCCTTCCCCGACAAAGGAATGGGGCAGAAATTTTTTTCTTAGCCTCATTCTTTCTACCCACCAAATGTTCTGCGTGGGCATTCCTTCTGGCCTCTCCTGTGGGGCTCTGCAGGGTCCCAGGGCACCTGACTTGAGTTTCCCAGGAGCTGCTAAGTTCCATCACATCCAGAGTGTGGATGCCTCACATCTTCCTGGTGTCTTGCCAGCCCCCATCCGTGCCCAGTGCCCATTAAGGGAAAGGAATTCATGCCTACTGAGCCTGCAGTGGGCCAGGCCCCAGGCTGGCTCTTCGTGCACCGGCACTCGTTTGATGCTACACACATCCCCGTGAGAAAGCCTATCGTCAGACACCGGTGCCGAGCAGCGAGGTGCTGTCAGCATCCAGATGTGAGCAGGGCGCCTGGACCCAGACACAGCTGGGACCAGAGACACAAATTATCCCCGGACTGCCCACTCTCCCTCCCGCCTTCCTCTCTGCAGACTGACCCTGCCGTGAGCAAGGACATGGGGCCTCCGGAGCTTCTCAGCTCACAGCCACCGTCTCCGTTCTGATCCAAAGCAAAACTGACCAGAACAGCGGAGGTTCCTGACGGGCCTGTCCCTCACTGGGTGTGCACCTGCCGTGGAAGTCATGACAGCCCTTGCTGAATTGGTGTTTGGGGCCAGGGGGATCCCCGAAGGAGAGGGCGGCAATTCAGGGGGAAGATGTAATGTTGAACAGATGAGAGAAATGGGCCCACCTCAGAGAGGGGTGACCACCATGGGGCAGGTGAGGAGACCAGGGCCCGGGAATGCTGTGGCTCTCTCGGGGGAGGGGGGCCGCTGGAGGAGGGGGAGTTAACACAGACCACATTGCCTTCCACTGAATTTGTGGGTTAAGCCAGAGAGATACCCTTTACAGGCCCCAGAGTGAGGGCTTCCTCCTCGGCGTCTCCCTGATGATTCGCTTCTGAGCTCTAGGAGGTACCTTCTCTGGAATTCCATCCACGTAGCAGAATTCTGTGGCTCTGACACTGACGCCCACGGCAGTCTTCCCAAAGCAAAGCAAAGCAAAGCCGGAGGAGACACGGGAGCTGTTTGTTGGGAAAAGGGGGGAATGAGTGAATGAATGGGTGCTAGCGGTGCTGTGGACGGCGGCCGCAGGGCCCCCTGGTGGCTGACTCCTCACCTGCCACAGCCCAGAGAAGCAGTGGGGAGTAGGGGCCTGCGCAGCCCCAGGTGCCAGCAGCTCCTGCGGACTGCGTGCTGTACACACAGTCCTGGTGAGTCCCCATAACTGCTGCGCAAGGCCCACCGGCCTGAGGGACTAAGCAGGAAGGGGTAGGGCTGGTTGGAGATTTCAGTCTGTGGAATCTAGAGGCCAGCTCGTGGCCATGGCCCCCACCGCCCACTCCCCACCTAATGCTGTGCCCCAGCCTGGCCAGGAGAGGGCCCCCTTTGGCATTAAGGCACATGTGTCAAACACAAGGCCCGCTGGCCAAATCCGTCCCGCCAGGCCTTGCAATGTGGCCCACACCGCGCTGTCATCACTGCACTCCGCTGCGTTTCCATCACAATGAGTTTATGACTGTTCAGTAAACCATTCGGCCCGCGATTTAGGCTGGATTTTAGATTTTGGCCCCTTCTCTGATTGAGTTCGACACCCCTACATTAAGGTTTCCCGGCACCTGTGGCCCTGTCCTTGGCTCATGCCTCCGCTCAGGCTCCACGTCTGCCCCCTTCCCCGCCCCCTATACACCCCTCCCTTGGAAAGCCTCCATCCCAGAGCCGGACAGAGCCTGGCTCACATTCCAGCCCCACTGGCCTCTCCGAAGCTCCCTTCCCGCTCGGAGCCCAGGGCCCCAGTCTGTAAAATGAGGAGTGATCTGTTACCTTTGCACGCCTCAGGCTGAGGATTCCCCGAGAATGAGGAAATAAGGGAAGCAAGCCAGGCTCAGGGAAATTAGACCGAGAGGAATCAGAACCTAATGGATCAGAGCAGAGATGTGCAGGCCACCTTAAAGGGCCAGGCTCACTCTGGGGCCTGCAGAAGGCGAGGGGCAAGGTGAAAGTATTGACCCATCTGAAGTGGCAAGCATCCTCAGACAAAGGTGCGTCCCCATGACCCCAGCTGCTGAGTCTGTCCAGAGAGAGTCAGCTCTGGCCCTCGGACCGGTGGCCACACTGAGCCTGTGTTGAGAGGGACCAAGGGGTGCCCCGCAGCTGGCTGGTGCTCCAGGAACTGGCTGCCTGGGCCCGGGCCATTGCACAGGTCTCTGTTATCTGCTCCTTCCTTCCGTTGTCTCTGAGTCAGGCAGACAAAGGATGGGCCAGCAGAGTGTGAGCAGGAAGTGGCGGGCCTGTGCCCAGCATGCATGGCCTGAAGGCGTTCAGAATCCATGGCTTTTAAACACACGGTGCCAGCCTGCATCGTGTGCAGGATCCCAACAGGAAGCAGATGGCACGCTCTGTGAGAAGTGGGGCAGAGTTTACTTTCCAAAGGATTAATGACAAAGCCGGTGTAGGGAGTCACCGGAGAGAGGGCAGTGTCTGGGGCAGCAGCAGCCTGGCTTTTACTCTCCTCGCTGCAAGCTGAGGGGGAGAGGGGACTGAGCTGGTGGGGAGTCGCAGAGAGCAGCAGAGACCTCCGGTGAAGGAACAGGGATCAAATACTCCAACCTCACTCTCTTCCCTCACTCTCATCTCCTGCCCGGCTCCCCATTCACCAAACCCCACATGAACTATGGCTGTAGACTTTTTAATCTGTTTGTTGTGGGTCTTATGAAACAGCAGCCTAACCCTTACCATACGTTCGAAAGGAAACATCAGCCAAGAAGAAAGGTTAATTATGAACTTATATTTATTAAACATACACTGAGTGGCCAGATTATTATGATCTTTGAAAACATAATAATCTGGCCACTCAGTGTATATTCAATATAATAAAAGGCTAATATGCAAATTGTCCCCTCCACCCGGAGTTCAACCAGCAGACAGGCAGGTCATCCGCCCATGTCCCCTCCCCCTGGCCAGGCTGGCCAGACCCCACCCATGCACAAATTCATGTACCAGGCCTCTAATATATGTGTCTATGCATGTATGTATGTATACACACACACACTCACACACACACACACACACACACACACACACACTGAGAGGTCA
The DNA here is from genome assembly GCF_014108245.1 of Pipistrellus kuhlii. Lineage (NCBI taxonomy): Eukaryota > Metazoa > Chordata > Mammalia > Chiroptera > Vespertilionidae > Pipistrellus > Pipistrellus kuhlii. The sequence continues at coordinate 177,147,358 of NW_023425515.1, read as the reverse complement.
GATGATTATGTGTTCAGAGATCATAATAATCTGGCCACTCAGTGTATAAAGCAAAACTGGCAGAACTGTAAGGAGAAAGTCACAAATCTATAAACAAAGTGAGAAGTTTTAATTAAACTTCCTTAAGACCAGAAAGCAAATCAATCAATCAGGTTACCCATTGTTTTCAAGTTCAATGTGAAAAGTAGAACATTTCAAAAATTACCACACGTGGCCATCAAGGAAGTCTACATTTTTTACAGAATCAATATCATTCCATCACATTCTCTAACCTCAATATAGTAAAATTAGAAACCAACAATAAAAGGTTGGCCAAGGAAATTCAATATGCTTGTTAACTTAAAAAAACTCATTTGTAAATAATACATGGGCTGAGGAGAGCATTATCATGAAAATGATAAGATATTTAAAACCGAATAACAATAAGCTAAAGTGGAACTGAGAGGAAAAATTATAGCCTTTAAAGCATTTATTGGAAACAGGAAGGATTGGCAACAAATGAATCCAGCCTCCAACTCAAGACTTGAGGGAGAAACCATCAGAAAACTCAAAGAGAGTAGAAGAAAGCAAATAATAAAGACAAAGCAGCAAGTAATGATACAGAAAGCAACAAAGAGGTGAATGAAATATTTTAAAAGCCTTAATAAAATAAGTAAATCACTAGCATACATATACAACATTGAAAACAAAAAATGAAGATATGACTAGAGATGCAAACCAAGGTGTTTTGTGTTGTTTTTTTTTAAATCACCAACTCAGCCAGTGTTGCTCAGTAGTTGAGCATCAACCTATGAACCAGGAGGTCATGGTTAGGTTTTAAAAATTAAAAGAAGACAAAACAAAAACACACAAAATAAGATTTAGGAATAAAATGTTAAATGCTAGTAATCACAAAGGAAGTAGATGGGCTGCTTTCACCAGTTGATAGGTTATCAGCATGCATGAAAACACACAATCCAGCTAGATGCTACTCATGAGAGACACATAAAATAAAAACATAGAAATCCTGAAAGCAAAGATAGGAAGAGATACGCTAGGTATAACAGATGCTGACCATTCATCGCCTGACCGACAGCATGCCCAAGCCTTTTGCCCTTTGCCACAGAATCCTGATCCCCCCCCCTCCCCCAGGCAGTAGGCAGAAATCTGTTGGCCCCAGGAGGAGTGAACTTTCCCAAGCCCCAGTTTATTTCTTGTAACATAAAAGCCCCAGCCCCAGAGGATGGTTCAGGATGTGGTCAAAGCTGCTCATGGAATCTCCCCCAACAAAGAGAGGACAGGGTGCCTGTTTGTGGCTGATGGGTAAGTAGGCAGAGTCTGGACAAATGGGCTGAAGTGCCCACAGCCTGCCCACAGCCTGCTCCCAATGTTTATGAGACCCTGGGCAAGAGTGGTCTGGAAGCTCAGGGCTCACCTCCAAAGTCTTCCCATTCTGACTCCATCCCACCCAGCGAGGGACCTCCAGGCGGCAGGACTTACTGGACAGTAAGCAACACTGCCTTCCGCTCCAGAACGAGACACTATACACTGAGTGGCCAGATTATGATGATCTCTGAACGCATAATAATCTGCCACTCAGTGTATATCCTATATAATAAAAGGCTAATATGCAAATTGTCCCCTCAACCAGGAGTTCGACCAGCAGGCAATTGCCGGCCAATTGCCCATGTCTCCTCTGCCTTGGCCAAACTGGATGGACCCCACTCATGCACGAATTCATGCACCGGGCCTCTAAAATATATATAATGAGTGGCCAGATTGTTATGTGTTCAGAGATCATAATAATCTGGCCACTCAGAGTATGTTCTGAAGATAGCTGACAAATAAATATCCTTGAAGGGATTGTCCAAAAGAAAAAGAAGAAGAAAAAAAAGGAAAAGGAAAAGGAAAAGCCCAATTCAAAAGGCACCCAGAAACGCAGCAGACCCGAGAAAATGGGTCCCTTCACACGAATCCTCTCGATAGTCTTACTCGTTCTTCTGTAGAATCTCTTGTTTTCTAGGTAGATAATCGCATGGTCTACAAATATAGGCAACCATGCTTTTCTTCCTTTTCAATGGTTTGTGCCATTTATTTCTTTTTCTTCTTGCACAGGCTAGGAAATTCGGAACATCTTTGAACAGAATCAGAGATAATGAACATCTTTTTAGGTCTCTGAGTTTAATAGGAATGCTTTTAGCTTTTACCATTAAGTGAGATGTTTACCGAAGGTTTTAGAAAGAAACCGTTTGTCATACATCACGTTAAGGAAGTTTCCTCCTCTCCCCAGTTTGTCTAGAATTTTTATAAAACTGCTTAATTTTATCAAGTGTTTCTTTCCCATCTGTCTTATAGGATTACAGAATTTTTGTAAGCTTTTCATTTTTGTGTGTCTGTTAATGTTGAGACTTAACAGGACTATTTCCTAATGTGGAAATACCCTGGCATTCCTGGAATAAATCCAACTCGGTCATGATGTATCTTTTAAAACACATTGCTGAATTTAGTTTGAAAATAGTGGTGTTTAAACCTATGTCCGTGACTGAGAATGGCCCTACGAGCTTTCTGTCTTCATCTGTCCTTGTCTAGGTTGAGTGTTAAGTTCCTACCAGCAAGGGACAGTTTCCCCTCTTTTTTGATATACACTGTCTGCTCTCTGATTATGTACCTGAGCCCTAGATACTTGCCTGTCATAGCCACATGCTACCCCCAGTGGATGGCAGAGGCATGACGGAGCATGTGAGCCCACTGCATGTGAAATGGTCAAACTCTCCTCAGCAGTCGGTGACGCTGGCATGGAAATCCTGTGACTGGTCCTTCAACTCTTACCCTCAGCTAAGGCCGCCATTTTACATCATCAGCAACGAAAGTGGTACTTTGTCTTCCATAATGACTCTTTTACTTTATTTCTGAGCACGTCAGAATCAGACCGAGGAGGAGGTGGACTATTTAAAGGAGACCTCCTTGGAGATCCAGCCTGGCAGGTACACAGAGAAAGCTCAGGCAACTGACTAGAGGGAAATTAACATAGTAATTAATTAGAGACATTCCACAAAGCAGGGTACGTGCACCACTGGAGTGGATGATATTTAGTGGTAAATATCTCAAAAACCTGTTACCTTAAGAGCTATGTGTTTATTTTAATATAGATTAGAAAATATCTCTATATATAAAAGCCTAAGTGACTGCTATGACCAGTTGATTGTATGACCGGCTGACCAGTTGCTATGATGTGCACTGACCACCAGGGGGCAGATGCTCAATCCCTGGTGGTCAGTGTACTCCCACAGCCAACCTCTTGCCAATGATCAACCTTCTGCAGTCCCTCCCCTCCCCCTCCACCTCCTGGCCAGCCAGCTCTGATCGGGCCCCAATCACCAGCCAGGCTGAGGAACCCCACTGGTGCACAAATTTGTGCACCGTGCCTCTAGTAACAATATAATTGCAAACAAGAGATATAAATATAACATCAAAGTTGCAACTTTACAGGTATAGTGTAAGGCTAGGATGATCAAATTAAAGAAAAAATAATACGATAAGTAAATATTAACACAGGTCATAAGAAGATAAGACAAAAAAAAAATAAAAATGAGACAGAGGCATGAGAATAACCACAGTCTGAAAAATATTCAAAGGCCAGTTTAGTGAATAACAAAGCAGCGTGTGCCACCAACTCTCCCCTGCAAACTCACAGACCGAGAAGACACAGGGACGTGGAGAGATTAAAAAATGAGAGAGGAATACATCCTAAAGGAATTGAGTGATTTTCTCAAAAGGACCGGGGTTCTATTCAGAGTGCTGGTGTCCAGGGTTAAATCCCTCCCTATCTTGGCCCAGGGTGGGACTCGGGCATCTGCTTGCCTGGCTGCACCCCTTTCCCTTGCCCTACAGCAAAGCCTGCTGGTTGATCTCCCCACTCGATAAGCCCACCAACATATTAAAGACACCATCAGACAGGCAAAGATTCAGAACGCTTTTCTTCCAGGCACTCCCTTTTAAAATGTTATTTGAAAATAAATTCCGGCAAAACAGAGGCAAAACCCGAGAAAGAGAGAGAGAACAGATTCACGAAACATTTGGAACGAACCCGGCAGTGCAATGAATAAAAATGCCAGCAGTTCATAAAACCGTCAGTCAAAATTAGAACAGGAAGTCAGAGGGTTTGGGGAAGAACCGCTTTGAGGAGAAAATGGGCTTCATTCAACAGATAATGTAATTAAGAAGCCGGAGGATTTTAATGAGCTGATTTAAAAGGCATATGTTTCTTTTCTCAGGAAGAAAAGAGAAAAGCAGTTAGAAACTCCAGGGGGAACAAAAAGTTGTATAAAATAGTCATGCTCCAAATATGAAGCGAATTAAAATTTAACATGGCTCCGAGCGTCTGAGGGGCTGTAGGAAAACACATTTGAACATGAAGCCTGGAGTATTTCCCTTTAAGCAGCACTTCAACCACGAGATACAGTTTCTTCTCCGCGGGGCTCAGGCTGCTGGTTAGCTCTGCAGAGAATAATGTTTACATAATCATAGCATTTTTTTTGAATTTATTGATTTTTCTTTCTTTTTTTTTTTAAAGAGAGAGGAGGGAGGGACAGAGGAGAGATCAAGAGGCTGCCTCCTGCACGCCCCCTACTGGGGATGGAGCCTGCAAGCCAGGCATGTGCCCTGAATGGAAATCAAACTGGCAACCTTCCTAAGCATGGGACTGGACGACACCCAACCCACTGAGCTACACGGGCCAGAGCCATAATCATACTATTCCCAAAACATTTATCTTTATTGTTGAAAGTATCACAGATGCCCCCCTTTTGCCCCATTGACCACCTTCACCCATCCCACCCAGGCCTTCACCACACTGTTGTCTGTGCCCATGGGATATGCATATATGCATCATAATAAAAATAAAATAAAATAAAAACAGCACTTCATTGATTTTCAAGTTTTGAAATTCAGAGATAGACAACACACAAAATCAGGCTATTTTAATTATGGATCTAGAACAAAATGCACAGGAAACGAGTGAGGGCTCACGATTGAGAAGAGTGAGGGCTCCGGCCACGCTCGGCTCTCCAGGGCGAGGTTCGGCTCTCCGAGGCTCCACGCCTGGGCTGGACTCTGCGGCTAGCTCTGTCTGTGACGATGTCACGCTGCACATCTACAAGCCACACGCTTCGTTCTTGGGTTGGCGTCTTAAAGGGTCTGAGCAGCAGACTGGCCTGAAGGGTCTCATGTCTCCAAGTCAGATCTTTGTCCTATTGAAGATTTTCCTCACACGTCTGGTGATCCAGGTCATAGTTAGAAACCCACCAGTCTACCACACACACATACACACACATACACACATACACACATACACGCACACGCGCACACACACACATCATCCCTCCCAGGAAAATCAAGCCTCTCTTCCTTTCCCTTCCCCTTGGTTGTTCCTATTTCAAAATAACCACACCACATCATTTTTTTTTAATAACATTGCTTACTATTTTATGACCTAGATCGTTAGCAGCCCCTTACACCAAATATGGGCTCAAATGAAAGGCAATATCAAAGGAGAAGGTAAGCCTAAGGGTGTCTGACACAGCCCTGATTCTTCCCACGATGACGGCTCTAATTTTTTAAAAAAATATTAAATGATTAAAAAAAATAGCACATGCCCAAACTGGTTTGGCTCAGTGGATAGAACATCGGCCTGCGGACTGAAGGGTCTCAGGTTCAATTCTGGTCAAGGGCATGTACCTTGGTTGCGGGCACATCCCCAGTGGGGAGTGTGCAGGAGGCAGCTGATGGATGTTTCTCTCTCGTGGATGTTTCTAACTCTCTATCCCTCTCCCTTCCTCTCTGTAAAAAAATCAATAAAATATATATTTAAAAAAAACAACACAAAAAAACAGCACATGCACGGAGGTGTGAGGCTCCGTGGCACTGGGGCCCAGCACCTGCTGTTGGCACAGACCCTCAGCAGCTCGGTATGGCTGGGCTGAGGCCCAGGGAGGCGGGCGAGAGCCCTACAGGAGTCCCACGCTGCGGTGACAGATCGTCACAAACCCAGTGGCTCACGACAACATACGCTTTCTCCTCTTCCATGCCTGGGGTCCCGAAGTCCAACGGGAGCCTTGTGAGGCTGAAAGCGGGAAATGGGCTACCTGCGTCCCCTTTGGAGGCTGCAGGGCGGAACCCGGTCTGTGTCTTTTCCTCTTCGCAAAGGCTCCCTCGTTCCTTGGCTCGTGTCCCCTCCAGCGTTGGCACCACTCCAACCTTCGCTCCTCCGTCACATCTTCCCTCCCGACTTCCCCACCTCCCTCCTCTGAGGACCCTCGTGACACGGTGGACCCGCCCGGATAACACAAGACCATCTCCCCGTCTCAAGATTTTTTAACTCTTTTTTTTAAATATATATTTTATTGATTTTTTTACAGAGAGGAAGGGAGAGGGATAGAGAGTTAGAAACATCGATGAGAGAGGTCCTTGATCAGCTGCCTCTTGCACGCCCCCTACTGGCCTTGACTGAAATTGAACCCGGGACCCTTCAGTCCGCAGGCCGAAGCTCTATCCACTGAGCCAAACCGGTTTTGGCTCAAGATTTTTAACTCAGCCACATCTGCAAGGTCCTGTATCACAGCCACAGGTTCTGGGGTTTAGGGTGCGGTTCTCTTTGGCGGCCACGACCCAGCCTGTCACAGGGTGAAGGGACCAGAGTAAGAGCACGCAGCAGGCAGTGGCAGAGCCAGGAGTCTAACCCAGCCTTTTTGGCCCCAAAGCCTGAGCTCCCAGCCTGCTTTTCACACTCGATCTAACAGGCAGGAAGGCTGGCTTGATTTCCCTTCGGGCTCACATGCACTATTATTGTGGGCCCCAGTCCCAACCGGCCCCCTGCCCACCCCTCCCCTGACTGCACAAGCTCTGATCCTAACGCATGTCACCCCGGCCGTTTGCATGCATAGGGTCTACCCCCCAACAGGCAGGCCCCTCCTCTGCAGCCCAGCGGCCAGTGTTTGTTGAATGACTATCTGAGCGAGGGCACAGATAGGAGACCGCTGTCTCAGCCCCTTCCCTCGTGCTCCTGCCCGGGCCTTACAGAGGCTGTCGAGCTTGTGAAGCCACGGGGATGCCTGACTCTGGGCCCCCAGCCCCCAGCCCTCTCAGTAGATGCTGGTCCCCTTCAAGCCACCCAAACCCTGAGAGAGGGCCAGCCTCGCCCAGGAGAAGAGGCACAAAGGGTGAGCACCAGGTCTGCAGGCGGAGGGCATGCGGTCCTGGGTCCCTCCCATGGACACAGCACTTTGCCAGGAGCTTGTGGGGGGCAGGGGGGCAGTGCATTTAGGCCCAAGGACCAAACCCCGTCCCCCCACTGCCTCAGTGACCTCCTAGACTCAGCCCTCAGAATCCCCTCTCCAGGCCCACAGCCCGGTTATTGCTGGCTTTCCCTCACCCCACCCCACCCCTCACGTCTGCTTGTTTTCTGATCTCTGTTCTTCTGAAAAGCACCTCTGCCCTGCCCGGAGAGCTCCCGGCCCGTGGCAGCATGGCAAGTGGAAAACCCAATTACATTCCGATTACTCCAGTTCCAGCCAGACAGAGGTTACTGTAAGTCACGCCGGGATTGGAAGGGACAGGGGATAGACCTGGGGCCAGGGCCGGGGCTGACACTCAGAGATGGATGTGACAGGGCTCTGTGGCTCAGACGCTCAGGATTAGATCAACAAGAGGTCATGTGGTCACCGGGTGACAGCTCAGCACAGCAGCGGCTTCCAGCCACGCTCCCTGGGTGGAGGAGGTGTCAGCCTGCAGGTGGAGGGCGTGCGGTCCCTGGGTCTCTCCCACGGACACCACACTTGGCCAGGCGCTCCCAGAGGCCAGTGCTGTTGGGCCCAAGGACCAATCACCCAGCTCCTCGTGGGCCTTCCACGGCCCCCTCAGGCCCCGGGTCTTCTCTGAGCACACGCCTGGGGCTCTCCCTCGTGCCCATCAAGGCTGACTATCTGGCCCATCCCACCCTCAGGCCGAGGCTGAGGGAGCCAGAGTCAGGACCAGAGGGACCTGGGGACCCAGAGCCTCCTGCCTGGCCAGGGTCTGACAGGGAGGAGGAAAGATCGGCTGCCTCCGGACAGGAAGGATCACTCAGGGTCCCTTGTCTTGGGGAGCAGCCACCTCCAGCACCAGGTGCAGAAGGGGGCTGGCAACTGGGATCCCTCTGAAGGCAAGATGGGACTACTCTGCGGGCGAGGGGGTGGATTCTCAGCCATGACCCCTTCCCCGCGCAGACAGTGCACCCCTATGTACAATGATTTGGGGAGACTCGGGGAGCCCCTTGCTCACTCTGGCCCAGGGAGCCTGGACTGTGGAGCTGTGAACGAGGACTGGGCTCCAGGCCTGGGCTGTGCTGTGCTGGGCTCAGCGGCGCCCTCCGCCCCCGCACACTCTGCTCTGCACCTTCCCGTGGCAGCTGGCCGCTTCCTGCAGAGTGCCCTCAGCTCTGCCTCCACCCCCTGCACGGCAGCCCCTCCCCAGCCCCTGCATTAAACAGGCCAGCTCTGCACGGGGCGGGAGTGAGGGGGAGGAGATGAGTCATCCCTGCGGGGCAGACACATTCAGCTCCACGCACGCAGGCTCACAGAGCCGTGGACACAAAAGCATGCCCACACTCACACCCCACGCACAGGGAGAACACGGGGAGGCCAGCGCGAGTCAGAGCCACCCCTGCACATCCAGACACACACCTGCGCACACACACACACCTGCGCGCGCGCACACACACACACACCACACCACACACACCACACACACACCCCTCACACACAAACACCAATACACACACACACAGACACATCCCACCCAGGGAGACACCCCAGTCATCAGCCCAGAGCCTGTCCCCTACCCACATGAACACTCTAGACACAAACACACACACACACACACACACACACACACACACA